>NC_081389.1:26374719-26674719 GCF_030684315.1 Stegostoma tigrinum | reverse complement strand
TTGCTAAGGCTATTCGGGTGGGTTTAAACTAATTCAGCAGGGGGATGGGAACCAAAATTGTCGTTAGAGTATAGAAAAGGTTGAGAGGAGGGAGGTCTGAAATAAAGCTTCAGGGACCAAGATGGCACCGGCAAGCATGAAGTTGGTTTGAAGTGTGTCTACTTCAACACCAGAGCAACAAACAAGACTTCTCAAAATCTGAGAAGTCTAGTGACATGAGGTAAGGTCTAATTTTGATTTGCATATTATTGGTTTCTAGCTAAATGCTTTGTAAAGGTTGAAAAGTCTCATTCCTTTATCTGTATTAGTCTGGAATAAGGCGGGTGAACTTGCAGCATGGGTTGGTACCAGGGACTTCGATGTTGTGGCCATTTCAGAGACATGGATAGAGCAGGGACAGGAATGGTTGTTGCAGGTTCCCGGATTTAGATGTTTCAGTAAGAACAGAGAAGATGGTAAAGGGGGGCGGGGGAGGGGAGGGAGGTGTGGTATTGTTGGTCAAGGACAGTATTACAGTTGCAGAAAGGATGTTTGGGGACTTGTCAACTGAGGTAGTATGGGCTGAGGTTAGAAACAGGAAAGGAGAGGTCACCCTGTTGGGAGTTTTCTATAGGCTTCTGAATAGTTCCAGATATGTAGAGGAAAGGATAGCAAAGATGATTCTCGATACAAGTGAGAGAGACAGGGTAGTTGTTATGGGGGACTTCAACTTTACCAATATTGACTGGGAACACCTTTAGTTCGAGTACTATAGATGGTCAGTTTTTGTCCAGTGTGTGCAGGAGGGCTTCCTGACACAGTTTGTAGATAGGCCAACAAGGGGTGAAGCCACATTAGATTTGGTACTGGGTAATGAGCCTGGCCAGGTGTTAGATTTGGAAGTAGGTGAGCACTTTGGTGATAGCATTCACAATTCTGTTAGGTTTACTTTAGTGATGGAAAGGGATAGGTGTATACCACTGGGCAAGAGTTATAGCTGGGGGAAAGGCAATTATGATGAGATTAGGCAAGATTTAGGTTGCATAGGATGGGGATGGGCACATTAGAAATGTGGAGCCTATTCAAGGAAAAGCTCTTGTATGTCCTAGATAAGTATGTACCTGTCAGGTAAGGGAGGAAGCTGTAGAGCGCGGGAGCCGTGGTTTACGAAGGAGGTGGAATCTCTGATCAAGAGGAAGAAGAAGGCTTATGTTAGGATGAGATGTGAAGGCTCAGTTAGGGCTCTTGAGGGTTACAAGGTAGCCAGGAAAGACCTAAAGAGAGAGCTCAGAAGAGCCAGGAGGAGACATGAGAAGTTGTTGGCGGATAGGATCAGGGTAAACCTTAAGGCTTTCTATAGGTATTTAAGGAATAAAAAAAATGACGAAAGTAAGATTAGGGCCAATCAAGGGTAGTAGTGGGAAGTTGTGTGTGGAGACAGAGGAGATAGGACAAGCACTAAATGAATATTTATCGACAGTATTCACTCTAGAAAATGACAATGTTGTCGAGGAGAATACTGAAATACAGGCTACTAGATTAGGTGGGATTGAGGTTCACAAGGAAGAGATATTAGAAATCCTACAGAGTGTGAACATAGATAATTCCCCTGGGCTGTAAGGGATTTATCCTAGGATCCTCTGGGAAGCCATGGAGGAGATTCCCGAGCCTTTGGAATTGATCTTTTAACTCGCCATTGTCTACAGGAGTAGTGCCAGACGACTGGAGGATAGAAAAATGTGGCTCCCCTGTTCAGGAAGAGGAGTAGAGACAACCCTGGTAATTATAGACCAGTGAGCCTTACCTCAGTTGTTGGTGAGGTGTTGGAAAAGGTTATAAGAGATAGGATTTATAATCATCTGGCAAAGAATAAATTGATTAGGGATAGTCAGCATGGGTTTGTGAAGGGAAGGTTGTGCCTCACAAGCCTTATTGAGTTCTTTGAGAAGGTGACCAAACAGATAGATGAGAGTAAACCGGTTGATGTGGTGTATATGGATTTCAGCAAGGCGTTCGATCAGGTTCTCCACAGTAGGCTATTGTACAAAATGCGGAGGAATGGGATTGTGGGAGATATAGCAGTTTGGATCAGAAATTGGCTTGCTGAAAGAAGACAGGGTGGTGGTTGATGGGAAATGTTCATCCTGGAGACCAGTTACTAGTGGTGTACCGCAAGGGTCGGTGTTGGGTGCACTGCTTTGTTATTTTTATAAATGACCTGGATGAGGGCGTAGAAGGATGGGTTAGTAAATTTGCAGACGACACTAAGGTTGGTGGAGTTGTGGATAGTGACAAAGGATGCTGTAGGTTGCAGAGAGACATAGATAAGCTGCAGAGCTGGGCTGAGAGGTGGCAAATGGAGTTTAATGCGGACAAGTGTGAGGTGATGCAGTTTGGTAGGAGTAACTGGAAGGCAAAGTTCTGGGCCAATGATAAGATTCTTGGTAGTGTAGATGAGCAGAGTTCTTGGTGTCCATGTACACAGATCCTTGAAAATTGCCACCCAGGTTGACAGGGCTGTTGAGAAGGCATACAGTGTTTTAGCGTTTATTAATAGAGGGATCGAGTTCCGGAACCAAGAGGTTATGCTGCAGCTGTACAAAACTCTGGTGCAGACGCTCTTGGAGTATTGTGTACAGTTCTGGTCACCGCATTATAAGAAGGATGTGGAAGCTTTGGAAAGGGTGCAGAGGAGAATTACTAGGATGTTGCCTGGTATGGAGGGAAGGTCTTACGAGGAAAGGCTGAGGGACTTGAGACTGTTTTTGTTAGCGAGAAGAAGGTTGAGAGGTGACTTAATTGAAACATAAAATAATCAGAGGTTTAGATAGGGTGGATAGGGAGAGCCTTTTTCCTAGGATAGTGACGGTGAGCACGAGGGGGCATAGCTTTAAATTGAGGGGTGAAAGATATAGGACCGATGTCCGAGGTAGTTTCTTTACTCAGTAGTAAGGAAATGGAACACTTTGCCTGCAACGGTAGTAGATTCGCCAACTTTAGGTACTCTTAAGTCATCATTGGACAAGCATATGGACGTACATGGAATAATGTAGGTTAGATGGGCTTGAGATCGGTATGACCGGTCGGCACAACATCGAGGGCTGAAGGGCCTGTACTGTGCTGTAATGTTTTATGTACTAGCTATATTCTCATCCTATTCATTTACATATAAATGACAAACTAAAATGGATCCACCACCAATCCCTGTGGAAAGTAATAACTTAAGATGTAAACCAGATGCGATGATCTTGGGCTAGTTTTGATAGTATTGATTATTTTGAGATCTCCATTGAATTTGATTATTTTGTAGTGACTATCTTACATGGTATGGTGGGGATTTGAAGGTAGATTAATGGGAGGAAGGGTATTCAGTTGGTCTTGTAAACTATTGTGTTGTAATTCTTTGTTTAGAATAACTGCTTTGAAAATCTGGTTTTGCTGACTGGTTACTATGTTTTAACTGAATGATCAGGGTTGCCATGTTTGAGCCTCCCTCCAGAAACTGAAATTGTATTCTGTGTAGAAACTTCAGCATCGAGTGGGTGAGATTTTTATCCTTCAATGATCTGGCTAAACACGGTGGTTAGCGTTGTAGCTTTCACTTACTGAAGTAAGTCTTTGCTGCTAATTACTTGCATTCTGCTCAAGAAGAGCTTGCTGTAATTAGGACAAGGAGATGCTGTCAACTCTGAATTAGACCCACTTCACACATTTAGAAATGTGTTCCTGTGTGTTCAAATGGAGAGCTGAAACTAGAGGATAACTGAATGTACTGTACCCCGTTATACAGCCTTGATAAGCTACATTTTTGTACTTCTCCCATTTTAACAGGAGATCTGCCTTTGTACTTCCACTGTTGGGCCATCTGTACTAGCTTCAGTTGACATTTCAAGCCTGAAATCCTGTTTTAAACAAATTTTGCCGGTCACACTCAGCATGTTGTTAACTTAGACTGAGTATTTGGTGTTTTTATCACGTTTGCCTTAAGCGAATTAATTTGATTTTACTGACTTCTCAAACTACTTCAACAGCTTTTGGTTTTCCAAGTGTATCACTTCAGTTGTTTCGCACGAGAGCTTCAGGTTTGAAATGGTTTTTTGTCCATTTACCTCTGGATGCATGTCCAGTGGACTAAACTACAGCTCTAACCATTTTGCTTTAACTGCGGGTAATGAAATTTGCATGAAAGATCAAACCACCTTGGACACAGTTGTTGGTCACTCCTGTTTCAGTAGACTTGTAATAACATTTCCAAAAGCTGGAAGATGGCTATTAAACCTGGGTGAAGTTGTTATCGGGCATGGAAATCTACTGTGTGAATCTTGTTTTCATCGTGCCGTGATGGAACCATTGACATCCCCTGCTACTTCTGTCTGTGTCTCACAGCAGATCAGCGTGAAAAAATATGCATTGAGAGAAACCCAAGTTCAGATACTGTACTGTAGTCTTCCAAGTGCATGAGCATAGTTGGAAAAGCATCTTGTCATCCAGTGCTTAATCCCCCTTGCCCACCTTGAATGATCTGTCAGACAATATCTTTTTTGATCCTAATTAATCTGCTTGAGTATTTGAGTAATATAATTACTACAGATAACAAATAGTCAAAAAGCGACGCAGATGGAATTGGACACAGTATTTGGAAATGTGATCATCAAGGAACAAATTCAATTGGGGTGGAAAAATGGTGGAAAAGGGGATAGTAATGCTGTTGCCTTTCATTCATTGACCTGGTTTGGTGTTTCTCGCATTATGGCACACTTGAGGCAACGTTATTAGGTGTTAACCATTGCATCAACAATGCAATTACTGGATTAAACCAAAGAACTGCAGATGCTGAAGATCTGAAACATTATAGAAATTGCTGGGGAAACTCAGCAGGCTTAATTGCGTCAAAGGAGAGAAAGCAGTTAATGTTTCAAGACTAGTAGCCTTCTTCAAAACAGAACTACATCTCCATAGAGGCTGACAAACTTGAGTTTTCTTCAGCAATTTCTGTCTTTGTGTTTTGGATAATTATTGGAAATTGCCAGTTGCATGTCATAATGTTGTTTGCCCCTTCCATTGAACTTTAGGCTCCTGGATTTGGGTTTGGAATTGCCATATCTGGAGGAAAAGATAATCCACATTTTCAGAGTGGGGAAACTTCAATTGTAATTTCCGATGTTTTGAAAGGAGGCCCTGCTGAAGGATTACTGCAGTGAGTACAGATGACTGCATTTATTTCTTTTTGCGTATTGCCTGATGAACTTGTGTGATGCTGCCTTTATTGTTAGCAAGTAATGCTAAATATTAGATGTATCAAAATGCTATTGATTGTGTTCTCAAGAAGGGTCACTGAACTCAAACATTAACTTTACTTTCTCTCCACTGATGCTGCCAGACCTGCTGAATTTCTCCAGCAATTTCTACTTCTGTTTCACTACTGACAGATTACAAATGAAGAAAATACAGTCAGTTGCCTCTCACTAAGGCTGCTTGACTGTTAGCAGTATTTCTTAAATGGGAGGTGGTTGGAAAGTGTAGATGTACCTGGTGTCCTTGTTGATAGCTGATTGTAAAGGATCTTGGTTGGACTGCAACTGGAGTACCACATGTAGTTTTGGTCTCCTTATTTCAGGAAAGGTATTATTACTGTAGAGGGAGTACTGCAGCAGTTTGCTAGACTTGTTCTAGGATGGTGGTGCTGCCCTCTGAAAACACATTGGGAAACCAGGCCTGTATACTCTAGAGTTTCACAGAATAAGAGGTAATCTCATTAAAACTTACAAAATACTTTGAAGGGATAGACAAGTTAGATGCAGGCAAGATGGCAGGCAAGTCGAGAACCAGGAGGCCCAGTTCGAAATTAAAGGCAGTGATACTGCTTAGGTCGAAGAAGATTGCGAATCTTTTGGAATTCTGTACCACTTAAGGCTTTGAAAGCTCAGTCTTTGACTATGTTTAAAGTAGAGATTGATCAATGGATAGATTTCTGATTACCAACAGTGTACAGGACTATAGGGATGAGGTGGGTAATGGATGTTGAAGTACTCAAATAGCAGTGGCGGCGCAGGCTCAGCCTACTGAGTCTGTTCTGATGTTAAACTAAAAGGTTTATAATGCAGAGAAGACTCTTAAGTGTAAACAATAATTTGATTTTTGAGCAAATCTGTTGTAGACTAACTTCGTTTATTTAATGGACAGCTTTTGTCATGAAATATCTTTGCAAATGAGACATCTCTCCCTTGTAGTTATCAAGTGTATCACCATTTTGGGTTGGATTTGAAATAAGACTCCGGTAACACTATATGCAATCCTTTTTTAAAGGGAATGCTCAGATTGGATCAAGGAAACTTTTGTTTCATCTACGGATGCTAACTTGACTCATTCAGCTGCAGAATGACTGAAGACTTGAGCGAACAAAATGAAGGCTGGCCATGAGAAGGCTGTTGTTAAAAGCACTTTTTTTTTCCCCCATATTTGCAAAGGCTGTGAAAAATAATCAAAATCTTGTGTCTAGGTGAACATAAGAAGTAAATGGAAGAATTTACATTTGTATACATCTATCTAGAGTGGTTTGGCAACTACTGTTTGGATCAGTTCATGTTTTGATTTTTCTTTCGCAGTGAGAATGATCGGGTTGCGATGGTTAATGGAGTTTCAATGGATAATGTGGAACATGCTTTTGCTGTCCAGCAGCTACGGAAAAGTGGAAAGAATGCAAAAATTGTAAGTAAAATTGTGAAGTTTTGATTCTGTTCAGACAATTAATTTATTGAAAGCTGTCACTGCATTTAGTAGGCAATGGGAACCAATATGAAGATTTTTAGATACATTTGCTGATTGTGTGTGTGTGTGTATTTTTTCACTTACTTGTTGGAATTGTAGGCTATAAAATTGGGATTATGCTATTTCTCATGTCACAACATCTTTATTCAAGACTTCTGTCTCTGGTAGGAAGTATGGAAATGCAGATGCTACATGGAATCCAGTACTCTGTAAACCTAATTAGCAGAACCCCCCAAGTTGTTGTATTGCAATTGTACTAAACAATCAACTTCGATCTAACAGAAGATAGTAGGAACTGCAGATGCTGGAGAATCTGAGATAGCAAGGTGCAGAGCTAGATGAACATAGGCCAAGCAGCATCAGAGGAGCTGGAAAACTGATGTTTTGGGCCTTGACCCTCTTTCAGAAATGGGAGAGGGGAAGGTGGTTCTGAAATAAATAAATAGGGAGAGAGGGGGTGGTGGATAGAAGATGGATAAAGGACAAGATAGTTGGAGAGGAGATAGACAGGTCAAAGAGGTGGGAATGGAGCCAGGAAAGGTAAGTGTAGGTGTGGAGGTAGGGAGGGAAATAGGTCAGTCCAGGGCGGACAAACAAGTCAAGGGGGCAGGATGAGGCAACCTGGCAACAACCTGGAAACCGATTTATCCATTTTAAGCCCACCGACTCCCACAGCTACCTAGAATACACGTCCTTCCACCCACCTTCCTGCAGAAATGCCATTCCCAATTCCTTCGCCACCACCGCATCTGCTCCCAAGATGAGGCATCCTGCCCCCCATCCCTGTGCTCGACAACGCCCTTGACCATGTCTCCCACAATTCTGGCAACTCATCCCTTACACCCCATCCCCGCAATAACAACCAAAACAGAATACCCCTCGTCCTCACGTACCACCCCACCAACCTCCGGATCCAACACGTCGTCCTCCGACGCTTGCATCTGCAATCTGACCCCACCACCAAAGACATTTTTCCCTCACCACCCTTTTTTTATCTGCTTTCTGGAGGGACTGCTCTCTGTGTGACTCCCATGTCCATCCCACGCTCCCCTCCAGCCCCATCACACCCAGCACTTGCCCCTGCAACAGCAGGAAGTGCTACACCTGTCCCTACACCTCCCCTCTACCCCCATCTCGGGCAGCAAGAAGACTTTCCACATCAAGCAAATGTTTACCTGCATATCTGCTAATGTGGTGTACAGTATCCACTGTTCCCATTGGTTTCCCCGAAGCAGAGGAGGCCACAATCAGAGGCTTGGGGATCACTTTGCGGAACACGTTTTTTCGCTTGGTTCGCACTAAACAACTGCACCTCCCAGTCACAAATCATTTCAACTTCCTCCTCCCACTCCTTGGACGACATGTCCATCCTGAATCTCCTGCAGTGCCACAATGATGCCACCTGAAGGTTGCAGGAACAGCACCTCATATATTTTGCTTGCTAACCCTGCAGCTCCAGTGGTATCAATATGGATTTCACAAGCTTCAAAATCTCCCTTCCCCCTACCGCATTCCAAAACCAGCCCAGCTTGTCTCCGCCTCCCTAACCTATCCTTCCTCCCACCTGTCCCCTCTTTCCACCCCCCCCTCCCCAAGTCCCACCCTCATCTCCTACCTACTAAACTCATCCCACCCCCCTGACCGTCCTCCCCGTACTGACCTATCCCCTCCCTAGCTCCCCACCCATACTCTCCCCTCCGCCTATCTTCTCCTCTATCCATCTTCTATCCGCCTCCTCATCTCTGCCTATTCATTTCAGACCCCCCCCCCGCCCCCCCCCCCCCACCTCCATTTGATGAAGGGTCTAGGCCTGAAACGTCAGCCTTCCTGTTCGTCTGATGCTGCTTGGCCTGCTGTGTTCATCCAGCTCTACACCTGATTATCTTTGATTAACAGAAGTTTAGTTTAGGGGATCATCTGTTTGAAACAAATGCAAATAAATCCTCAATCCCTTGCGTCTTTGTCTTGGTGCAAAAGATCATTGGCAGGCTCCATCTCCCTAAACCTATACTCATCCCTGGAACATCTGGATAATAAGGATACCTACATCAGGTTTCTATTTATTCACTATAGCTCTGCCTTCAACTTTACAATCCCAACCGAACTGAGGCCTAAGTCTCTGCTCCACTCTCTACAACTGGATCCTCGCCTTCCTGACCTACCGACCGCAAGCATTGTTTGGCCCTCTGCTGGGGCATGAAAGGGAGGTTGAGGTTAGCCTGGTTGAAGTTACTGGCTGTGATAATCAAGTTCTTGAGGTATTCTGTCTCAAGTTTGTTTATAGTGGTGTAAATTTCACCCCAGCGCACTCTTCACCTCCGTCATCCTGACAGCGATCTACATACCACTCAGTGCATAAGTGAACTTACGCAGCAGTAGCAGGTACTGCACTTCACTGCAGATATTTTAGGCCCGAGGAGCAGTAACTTGCCAGGGTCACCATGTCTGCACACCAGGAGCTGTTGATTTAGGAGGCAGACTGCACTGCCTGTTGTCTTACATGAGCAAGCCATGTGGTTATGTGATATACAACTTGAGAGTTTCTCTATATTTCATTGGGAATTATTCAAATTTCACTTTGCCTGAAATAGATAGAATTTAGTCTCCCAATGTTGTACGTGAATGAAATAGCCTAATTGAATTGAATTTAGATTTGTCACATGCACTCTCATGAGTACAATGAAAAGTTTACAAGTCACCATGTATGACACCATCTAAGATACAAAGGCACCCAGGTACAGGATCTTTGGTACCCCTTGTTGGTAGATGAAATTTTGTCCTCCTTAACTCTGGCGGAAAAGGTGTTTTACAGTTTCCAAGTTAGAGCAACTCCTTTAACGTGACAGAGAACAATGTCATTTGCAGTTTGGTCTATATATTACCATTACTACCTCCAGAGTATTTGTAAAATGTTTTACAGCTGTTGATATGTTCTTGCAGTGTAGTTACTACAGGAAATACAGCTCAAGGTTTGCATGCAGTGAAATAAACAACTTCATCTGCTTTTGAGTGCATATTTACACTCGTTGGTCAGAACAAAAGGAACAATTGCCCTGTTCAGCTTAACATCTCATCCAAAATATGGATTCTGTAACATTGCAACACTCAGTACTGAATTGGAGTGCCAACATGGATCATTTATGTAAATGTTTTGAATAACACTTGAATCCACACCCTCAGTTAAAAGTATTTTTTAAAATTTATCAAGTTTGGTTTAAATAGAGAGAGAAATGAGCGTTATTTCCCTAAACACCACAAAAAAACTTTCTAAAATAGTCCAATCTCAATTCAAGATAATTATGCAGCTCCACATCAGACTTAAAGTCAAGAGCACTGTCCACTGATCAAAATTTACAGGAATTTCAATGGAAACCTGTAAGTGCAGGAAAAGTAAGAACTCTTGTTCTAACAAATATTTTACTTTTTAATGCTTCCAGACAATTAGAAGGAAACGAAAAATTCAGATGCCAGCCTCGAGACCAGAGCCAGATCGACAGCCCACTTCAGAGCCTGAGGATGACAGTTACGAGGAAGAGGAAGTCTATGATCGGAAAAGTGGACGGAGTGGACCGAGTCCTTACAGTGGGAGGAGGAGTGAGAGGAGCATTGGGAGGAGAGAAGGGAGCAGAGAGAGAAGCTTGTCACCAAGATCAGAGCGGCAATCAGTGTCATCAAATCTTCCACCAAAGCCCATCAAAGTGACATTGGTCAAATCTAGGAAGAGTGAAGGTGAATGTTGATCAGGAAATGAAAAAAGCTGCACAATTATCTTAACTTGAATTGAGATTGGACTGTTTTAGAAAGGTTTTTTTGTGGTGTTTAGGGAAATAATGCTCATTTCTCTATTTAAACCAAACTTGACAATTTAAAAAAAAACTTTTAGCTATGAGCTATTACTGTCAAACTGGTCATTGGGAAAGATGTTTGTTATGGATGTATGTTTTAACACTTTTTTTTTCTTGTCTGTTGGTGGTCTGGGTTAGATGTTCAATATAATCTTTTCTGTAAATATACCATTGTAGCAAAATGATATAATTATCTTCCACACCCCTTGTGTGGTGCTCAATGGTGAAATCATGGTTGGCTGCCCTCTGCCCAGGAACCATTGCTGGAAACTTATTTTATTTAACAGGTGTCAGCAGGATTCTGTGTGACTTGATGCTTTTCATAGCTGAACATATTGTCAGAATACACCACCTTCAGTCATATATGCTGAATGCATGATGAGCTGTTCAAAAATCACTGTCCTCAGAATCAAATGCCAGGCTAGTGCTCTTCTGATGGAGAGAGCATTGGTTAGTAAGAGTTGGTGGACGTTGATATGCTGGCTGAATACCCAAGTGTGATCAGAAGTAAAAATCTAAACTGTAGAACAGCACTGTCCCCTGACACTCTGTAACTTATAGAATGGAAGAATTCAATAGAGTACAGTTGATGCTAGTATCACACAGGATGGTCATAAAATTGTACCTTTTTTAAATAAGGTTTTATGCAGGGCTACGCTTGGTGCTCACGATGCTTTCTGAGGTAGATAGACTTTTTTTAGTGGTTTCCTACTTTGTGTGAGTAAAATGGCTCAAACAGAACTCAGTTTGTCCCAGGGCTCATGTTTTTTCTGATGTATTTGTTTCTGACATTGGTAACGGCCCCTTTATGCGGCTGTGCCAGTGTCGATGTTGGACTGAGGTGGACTGGGAGTCAGTCACATGACACCAGCTTCTAGTCCAACTTACACATTTATTTGAAGTCACCAGCTTTCAGAGTGTAGCCCCTTTTTGTCAGGTGCAGTTAGAGAGGGGAGCACACAGGCATGGAATTTATGGGCACAGATCAGAAGATCGTAAAACTGGTGTGAGTGGATTGTTAAATAAATCTGTGCAGGTGACCAAGTGTTAGACGGTGTGAGTGAAGTGTCACCAGCTGAATAACCAGCAAAGGATGGCCTATAATATGACTAAATGAGGCAGGGAGATAATTACAAAATAAGGTGGTGCTGGAGACAAACTAAACAACTAGAATAACATGATAGGTATGAGTTACATGCCATAGGTCGAACCAAAATAATAAGTAATCCAAAACTGTGCAAACTAAGGTAGAGAGATCATAACAATTTAGTAAAGTAATTGTGTCAGAACAGAATAGTGAGGAAGGCTTTACAGATGGAGAACAGTGTGGTGGGCTCACATGTAGCACAGCGTGAACCCAAGATCACATTTGTGGCCATCTTCATGTGTACAGAACTTGGCTATCAGTTTTTACTTGACAATTCTGTGTTGTGCATCTTGAAGTTTGTCTTGGAGGGCGCTTACCTGTAGATCGGAGGGGCTGGATGACCATGACTGCTGAAGTGTTTCTCGACTGGGAGGGAATGTTCCTGTCTGGTGTTTGCTGTGTCTGCCTCTTAACATTATGTTTTGTGCTTCGTAGAAGTGGGGGGGGGGAGAAAGATCAGCACTGAATGTGAAGAAGATGGCTTCTCCCAAACAGATGGGAGACAGTTTTATGATCATGATGTCTACAAAATTCGATTTTGATTCTTTGTCTTCTGAAACTGTTTATCTGAAGAATTCTTGTCCTTGCGTCCTGCTCCGTGTAACAAGGTATAAGTTTCTGTCCATGTCAATTTCTTAAGAATTACTTCAGTTGTTTTTCACAGAGTACGGTCTGCGATTAGCGAGCCACATTTTTGTGAAGGAGATTTCATCAGAGGGGCTGGCTGCCAAGGATGGCAACATTCATGAGGGAGATGTAGTATTGAAGGTTGGTCATTTCTTTGGTTCCCAGCTTAAAGAACGTGAAAATGTCTGTCTTTCTGATATCACATCTGAAGGGCAGACCTTGATTTTTGAAAACGCATTGCCTACTCAATGTTAGAGTGGTTCTGCAGGGAAGGCTTGATCCTATATTTTTACTGCGCTTTTGGATGAAAGCAACTTCAAACCACTTTCTACTTGTCCCAAGTGGGTGATAAAAATCCTTAAATAGAAATCATTTGTTGAGGAATCCACCGTCCTTATTATTCAGAGAACACTTGAAGCAAAGCTAATAGGTGTTCTTGATGACTACATGGAATATCCTTTAAAGTAACATGTGTTCTAGCACAGGAGTACAGTAAAACGTTTTTGCAGTGGCTGCCTCTAACGGCATCATCTTGGGTACAAATATCTAGGTACAGTTCTTGGATACAAAGAGGAATAGAAGGAAAAGTAGTAGCATTACTTAGAGTCTCAAAGTTAGAAATCAGACAGTTAGACATAGTTAAAGGATTGACAGGATAGTCCAGTAAAGAATTTCAAATAGCAGCAGCTTCGCCCAAGGTCTGACTGCCTGTGTCAAACTGCAATCCAACAACTGTCCCGTTCCGCTCCAGCCTCCAGTCTGCTGCTCACTAGCACTCAGCTGCAACAAGTTATGTTGTGCTGCTCTGAGTCTCTCATCTCCTTGTACTGTTTCAGGTCTCATACATGAGTTTATTCACTACCTAGATGAACCCTGTAGATCAAGCAAATTTCAACCCTATTTCTGGCCTACTTAGTTGACATCATCAAGGTACCTAGAAAGAATCCAGAATGTGCCTCAATTTCTGAGTTAAGATTAAAGTTGAGTGCCATTCCTGATAGGCAGCAAGTGTGGACTCAGGTAGAATTGGATTCAGTTTGTAATGAAATAATTTGCTACTTCTCTGTCTATCCTGATGTGTGAAGAAATAGGCGAGATGCTGGAGGTTGACTGAAGTTAATAGAATTTGCACTTGCAACTGGGATCAGTAAGAGAATAGAAAAAAGAAAAACTGTTAGAATTCTCATTCATCTGAACACACCCGAAGTCAGTCTTTGGTGATTTCCAATGGGGAGAAACTTGTGTCTGAAGTCTCTGGCAGTTAAAGAGCTGTCACTGTTTTATTCAACTAAAGGGCACGTTGACGAAATCTTTCTCAACTTGAAAATGTAGTAATGGCCCAAGCTCAACAGAAAATGGCATCTTGGGTTCAGAGATAATGGGAACTGCAGATGCTGGAGAATCACAGCAGGCCAGGCAGCATCTCGGGTGCACAAAAGCTGACCTTTCAGGCCGAGACCCTTCATCAGAGAAGGGTCTAGGCCCGGAACGTCATCTTTTGTGCTCCTGAGATGCTGCTTGGCCTGCTGTGTTCATCCAGGTTCACACTTTGTTATCTCAGAAAATGGCATCTTGATTTGTTAAATTAATTGACAAGTGCTTTTCTAATCTTAATTGTATTTAAACAATCTCTATGTTGCAAAGGGCATTGTACTGCTGTAATTGAAGTTAGTGTTGATACGCATGAGGGGAGGCACTCCTGATAGGAAAGAGAATGTTTGTTTGCAGTAAGTGAAGACCAAAGAAAACATTTTGTACTGTTTTAACTCTTAGTACATAGAACAAGCTGTTGTATCACACTGCTGCCTTCAGGTAAAGACTGTGCTATTTGTGCAGGCCCCGGTTCCTTCCTTTATTGTGATTCTTTCATTCTGTTACAGATCAATGGCACTGTTACAGAAAACATGTCACTGGGAGATGCAAAGAAGCTAATTGAGAGGTCAAAGGGAAAACTTAAAATGGTTGTACAGAGAGATGAGAGAGCGACTCTCCTCAATGTGCCTGATTTGGATGATAGCATTCCTTCTGCAAATGCTTCTGAAAGAGATGGTAAGTGTTTGAACTAAGTCTTTCAATGACAGTATTGTAGTTGCGTACTGTTTAGAGCTTTCAATGCAAGTGACATACTGAGCCTAAACCTTAATGCATTTGCTCATCAGAGGAACACTGTGTGCACTGGGAAATATCAGGCTTTTATCGTCAGCTTTGTTCCCAACAGAAAGCAAATTGTTCTCATTGAGACTTACACAGTTGATGTTCAAATGACCCATGTGGTGATACTTAATATTTTAGCTAGGTTAAATGTTTTATTGTAGAAGTACATTTTTGTGAAATCAGTGAATAGACTTTTTGTATTTTGAGCTTTTCCACTAGTAACAAGATAACCTATGAATTTTGTCGTTAGATATTTCAGAAATTCATTCATTGGTATCTGATCACTCCAACCGTTCAAATGAAAGACCAAGGCTACGCAGTCGTTCACGTTCGCCAGACAAACGGTCAGACTGGTCTGACCATTCTCCACAGCCCCTCAGTAATGGGAGGTAGGGTTTTCCCTTTTTCTAAGATTTTGCCTTGCATCAAGATTTATACTGTAGGTGGACATAGTTACTTTGTAGTTGTTGCTTCACCTGGTATTTCTGGATGGTAGGAGTACTTACAACAAGGAACGTAGAAAAAGTTAATTCTTTAATCTGAGATGCTGTTAAATTTTAATTGATTTAATATGTATATGTAAATCCCCAAATTCCTTTTGAAGTCACAGTCTTGAGAGAACTAATGGTTTTATATGTGTAAAGAGGAGGTGACGTGATGTTAGGCCCTGCAATACAAATTCACCCCATGGTGGGGGGGGGTGTGTGTGTGTGTGTATGTCAGAATGTATAGCGTGATGGGATCAATTCTAGTGCGATATGATCCCAAGATCCTGGTTGAGGCTGTCCTCATTTGTACCAAACTTGGCTATCAGCCTCTGCTCAGCAATTGTGCATTGTTGTGTATCCCGAAGTCTGCCTTGGAGGACGTTTTACCCGAAGATTTGAGACAAAATGTCTTTGACCGATGAAGTAGAACACAGAGTGTTTGGAGAGGACTAGCAATTGAACACTGGAAAAACAAATGAAAATGAGAAGAGGGTGGGTTAATACAGTAGACAATAGGTGCAGGAGTAGACTATTTGGCCCTTCGAACCAGCACCGCCGTTCATTATGATCCATGGCTGATCATCCACAATCAGTATCCTGTTCCTGCTTTATCCCCATAACCCTTGATTCCACTATGTTTAAGAGCTCTGTCCATCTCTTTCCTGAAAGTATCCAGAGAGTTGGCCTCCACTGCCTTCTGGGGCAGTGCATTCCATATATCCACCACTCTCTGGGTGGAGAAGGTTGTCCTCAACTCGGTTCTAAATGGCCTACCCCTTATTTTTAAACTGTGTGCTCTGGTTCTGGACTCACTCATCAGCAGAAGCATGCTTCCTGCCTCCAGAGTGTCCAATCCCTTAATAATCTTATACGCCTCAATCAGATCCCCTCTCATCCTTCTAAACTCCAGTGTATACAAGCCCAGACGCTCCAATCTTTTAACATATGATAGCCCCGCGTCCCGCCATTCTGGGAATTGACCTCGTGAATCTACGCTGCACTTCCTCAATAGCAAGAATGCCCTTCCTCAAATTTGGAGACCAAAACTGCACACAGTGCTCCAGATGCGGCCTCACCCAGGGCCTGTACAGCTGCCAAAGGACCTCTTTGCTCTTATACTCAATTCCTCTTGTTATGAAGGCCAGCATGCCATTAGCTTTCTTCACTGCCTGCTGTACCTGCATGCTTGCTTTCATTGACTGATGTACAAGAACACCTAGAACTCATTGTGCTTCCCCTTTACCTAACTTGACTCCATTAAGATAGTAATCTGCCTTCCTGTTCTTGCCACCCAAGGGGATAACCTCACATTTATCTACATTAAACTGCATCTGCCCTGCCTGTCCAAGTCACCCTGTATTCTCATAACATCCTCCTCACATTTCACACTGCCACCCAGCTTCGTCTCATCAGGACTGAAGGGGTTATATCTGAATGTATGCAGTATAAGGAATAAGGTAAATGAGTTTGTGGCGCAGATCAAAACTGGCAGGTATGATTAGCAAGCACCACGGAGGCGTGGCTGCAAGGGGATCTGGATTGGGAGCTGAATATACAAGGATGTACATCTTATGGGAAAGATAGGCACGTGGGCCAAGGGGGTGGGGTAGCCTTACTAGTAAGAAATGAAATTAAATCAAATCAATAGGAAGAAACAAAGTAGGGTCACATGGTGTAGAATCTGTGTGGACAGAATTGAGCAACCACAAAGGTGAAAAAAAACCATACTTTGTGTACAGGCCTTCCAACAGTAATCAGGAGCTGGGGCGCAAGATACATCAGGAGATAGAAAAGATGTTTAGGAATGGCAAAGTCACAGTGATCATGGGGGATTTCAATGCAGGCGGACTGGGAAAATCATGTCGGTAGTGGGTTGCAAGAAAAGGAGTTTGTGGAATGTCTGAGATGGCTTTTTGGAGCGGCTCGTAGTGGAGCCCACAAGGAAACAGACAATACTGGATTTAGTGTTGTGCAATGAGGCAGACTTGATAAGGGAGCTTAAGGTGAAGGGACCCTTAGGAGGCAGTGATCATAAGATGATACTCTGCAATTTGAAAGGGAGAAGATAGAATCAGAGTTAATGGTATTACAGCTGAATAAAGGCAACTACGGAAGTATGAGGAAGGAGCTGGGCAGAATTGATTGGAAGAGGAACCTAGCAGGGAAAGACTGTAGAACAACAATGGCAGGAGTTCTTGGGAGTAATTCAGGAGACAAGGCAAAAATTCGTCCCTAGGAAAAAGAAGCATAGCACAAGGAGGATGCGGCTACCATGGCTGACTAAGGAAGCCTGGGATAGCACACATAAAAGCAAACGAGAAAGCATATGATGTGGCAGTACGTTGTGAAACCAGAGGACTCGGAAGCTTGCAAAGACCAACAGAGGGCAACAAAAACAAGAGAGGGGGAGAAGATTAAATAGTAGGGTAAGCTAGCCAGTAATATAATTGAAGACTGTAGGAGCTTCTTTAGCTACATAAAAGTGCAAAAGAGAGTCAAAGGTGGACATTGGACCACTGGAAAATGATGGTGGAGAACAAGGAACAAAGAAATGGCTGAGGCACTGAATAATTCGCATCAGTCTACATGGTGGAAGTCTGTGTAATCTCCCAAAAATTCAAGAAAGCTAGGGTTCAGAACGGAGTATGGTGGCCGTCACCAAGGAGAAGATGCTAGTAAAACTGAATGGCCTGAAGGTGGATAAATCACCTGGACCAGATAGACTACACCCCAGACTTCTAAAGGAGATAGCTGCAGAGATACTGGAAGCATTAATGGTGATCTTTCAAGAATCAGTCAACTCAGGGAGGGTCCCAGAGGGCTGAAAAAGTGCAAACATGTTTGCAAAGGGAGTAAGGCAAAAGATGGAAAATTATAGGCCGATTAGCCTAACCTCTGTCATAGGTAAGATTTTGGAGTCCATTGTAAAGGATAAGATTTCTTGAAGTGTATTGTCAAGTAGGGCAAAGTCAACATAGTGTCATCAAGGGGAGGTCATGCCTGACAAATATGCTAGACTTCTTTTGAGGAAGTAATGAGCAGGGTAGACCAAGGAGAGCCAATGGATGTTATCTACCTGGACTTCAAGAAGGCCTTTGGCAAGGTGCCACATAGGACGCTGAGTCAGATAAGGGCCCATGGTGTTAGAGGCAATGTACTGGCATGGATAGAAGATTGGCTGTCTGGCAGAAAGCTGAGAGTAGGGATAAAGAGGTCTTTCTCTGGATGGTAGCCAGTGACAAGTGGTGTTCTGTCATGGACAGTGTTGGGACCACAACTTTTCACTTTGCACATTAATGATCTAGATGAAGAAACTGGGCATTCTGGTTAAGTTTGCAGATGATACAAAGACAGGTGGGGGGACAAGTAGTATTGAGGACGTAGCGAGGCTGCAGAAGGATTTGGACAAGTTAGGAGAGTGGGCAAAGGAGTGGCAGATGGAGTACAATGTGGGAAAGCATGAGGTCATGCACTTTAGTGAGAAAAATAGAAGCATGGACTGTTTTCTAAATGGGGAGAAAATTCAGAATTCTGAATGAAAAGAGACTTGAGTTCCTGTCCAGGATATTCTCAAGATAAACTTGCAGGTTGAGTCAGTAGTTAGGAAGGCAAATGCAATGCTGGCATTTACTTTTGAGAGGATTTGGATATAAAAGCAGAGATGTACTATTGTAGCTTTAGAAGGTTCTGGTCAGGCCACATTTTTGGAGTATTGTGTGCTGTTTTGGGCCCCATATCTCAGGAAGGATGTACTCAACCTGGAGGAGTTTCATGAGAATGGTCCCAGAAATGGAAAGCTTAATAGACAAGGGATATTTTGAGGCCTCTGGGACTATACTCATTGGAGTGTAGAAGGATGAGGGGGGATTTATTTGAAACTTTCAGAATACTGAATGGCCTGGACAGAGTGGGTGTTGAGACAATGCTTCCGTTGGTAGTAGAGGCTAGGACCCGAGGGTACAGCCTTTGAATAAAGGGAAGACCCTTTAGAACAGAATAAGGAGAAACTATTTCAGCCAGAGAGTGGTGAATCTATAGAATTAACTGCCACAGAAGGCTGTGGATGGCAAGTCATTGAGTACATTTAGGACTGAGCCAGACAGGTTCTTGATCATCAAGAACCTATGGGGAGAAAGCAGGAGAATACGGTTGAGGAGCTTGTGAGCTATGATTGAATGGCAGAGCAGACTTGATGGGCTGAATGGCCTAATTTCTACTCCTATGTCTTATGATCTAATGGTATTCCCACACTGGGAGGGAACATCCCAGTCTGGCGATTGTTGCGCAGTGTACGTTGATCCGTTTTCATGGCATCGGCGTAGTTTTGCCAATATACCTTGCCTCAGGGTCTTTGCAGCGAATGAGAGACTGCATTAGTCAAGTCCCATGAGTATATGTTGCGCATGTGGTGGGTGGTGTTCCCACACGTGATGGTAGTATCCATGTCGAAGATCTGACACTGGGAAGATCTTGCTGAGGTGCTTGTTGTCGTCGATTAATGCCTTGTAGACTGTGAAGGACATGGCTTAGTTTCTTTGCTCCTGGGAAGTAGAGGACTGCAAACGGTACTCTGTCGGATGTACCCTGTGTCTGTCTTCTGTGGTGGACATTATGGCTTTTCGCTGTGGCCTGTTGGAACTGGCGATCGATGTGTTGAATACCATGTGAGGGTGTCCTTCAACACCTTCAGGTGTGTGTCTTGTTCCTCCTCATCCAAACAGATCAACCTACTGACCAATCGAACAAGTATCAGCACCCACAGACCAGTTGAACCGGGAACATTTCTCTTCACAGTGGATGTTTCAGCGCTCCGCACCCCACACAATGGCAGTATTGCTGCAACAGCTTCAGTACTGAAAACCACCAACTGCCAATTTCTAGATGCCATGCTACAACTCATCCGCTTCATCCTTGACCATACATCTTCACTTTGGGCAACTAATTCTTCACCCAGACGCTTGGAACAGCCAATGGGGGCCAGATTTGCTGCCCAATATGCCAACATTTTCATGTGTAGGTTTGAACAAGACTTCACTGCATAGAACCGCTGACCATTGCCATACACCAGATACATTGACATTTTCTTTCTTTTGACTCATGGTGGGGAATCACTGAAATGCCCTCATAGGAACAGGATATGATGCTCAGCTCATCGATCTCCAAGTGCCACGTCCGATAGGGTACCTTGCATCGTCTGGTACTTCCGGGGAGCGAAGAAACTATGCCATGTTCTTTGTGGATTTCAACCCATTATTGATAACAATGAGCAGCTCGCCAAGATCTTCCCTGTGTGTCTACTTCTCGCCTTTGAATAACTGCCAAAACTTAAACAGACACTTGCTTGCAGCAAACTACCCAGCCTTCAGGACAACATTGACCGTGACACTATACAACACTGTCATGGCAACTTCTGTAAGATATGTCAGATCTTTGACATGCACACTACCATACGTGTGGGAACACCACCCAGCACATGCACGGCAGATACTTGTGTGTCTCCACCAGTGTTGTCAATTTCATATGCTGCAGGCAAGAACTCCCCAAGACACGGTATATTGGCGAAACTATGCAGATGCAATGACAATGGATGAATGGGCACCCTCCCAGTAGGGGAACACTTCAGCGGCCAAGGACATTAGGTCTCGAATCAGGTAAACAAAAGAACAAAGAAAATTACAGCACAGGAACAGGCCCTTCGGCCCTCCAAGCCTGTGCCGATCGAAATCCTCTGTCTAACCTGTCATCTATTTTCTAACGGTCTGTGTCTATTTGCTTCCTGCCCATCCATGTACCTGTCCAGATGTATCTTTAAAAGACGCTGTCGTGCCGGCCTCTACCACCTCCGCAGGCAACGCATTCCAGGCACCCACCACCCTCTGTGTAAAGAACTTTCCATGCATATCTCCCTTTTAAACTTTCCTCCTCTCACTTTGAACTAGAACATAGAACATAGAAAAGTACAGCACAGTACAGGCCCTTCGGCCCATGATGTTGTGCCGTGGAATATTCCTAATCCAAAAATAAAATAACCTAACCTACATTCCGCTCAATTCACTGCTGTCTATGTGCATGTCCAGCAGTCGCTTAAATGTCAATAATGACTCCGCTTCCACAACTACTGCTGGTAAACTATTCCATGTGCTCACAACTCTCTGGGTGAAGAACCTCCCTCTGACGTCTCCTCTATACCTTCCTCCTAACACCTGACAACTATGACCCCTCGTGGCAGTCAGTCCTGCCCTGGGGAAAAGTCTCTGGCTATCGACTCTATCCATGCCTCTCATTACCTTGTACACCTCGATCAGGTCACCTCTCTTCCTCCTTCTCTCCAGAGAGAAAAGTCCGAGTTCGGTCAACCTCTCCTTGTAAGACAAGCCCTCCAGTCCAGGCAGCCCCCTCTCTGATGAAGGGTCTAGGCCCGAAATGTCAGCTTTTGTGCTCCTGATATGCTGCTTGGCCTGCTGTGTTCATCCAGCTCCACACTTTGTTATCTAGCATCCTGGTAAACCTCCATTGTACCCTCTCCAAAGCCTCCACATCTTTCCTATAGTAGGGTGACCAGAACTGGACACAATATTCCAAGTGTGGTCTCACCAGGGTTTTGTGGAGCTGCAGCATAACCTCGTGGCTCTTAAACTCGATCCCCCTGTTAATGAAAGCCAAAACACCATATGCTTTCTTAACAACCTTATCCACCTGGGTGGCAACTTTGACCCCTAGTAATTGAGTCCCCCACTCTGGGAGAAAAAGCTTCTTGCAATCCACCCTGTCTGTACCCCTCATGATTTTGTAGACCTCAAGCAGGCCCCCCCCTCAATCTCTGTCTTTCTAATGAAAACAATCCTAATCTACTCAACCTCTCTTCATAGCTAGCACCCTCCATACCAGGCAACATCCAACATTCTGGTGAACCTCCTCTGCACCCTGTCCAAAGCATCCACATCCTTTTGGTAATGTGGCGACCAGAACGGTACCAGAACGGTCCAAATGTGGCCGAACCAAAGTCTTATACAACTGTAACATGACCTTCCAACTCTTGTACTCAATGCCCCATCCAATGAAGGAAAGCATGCCGTATGCCTCCTTGACCACTCTATTGACTGGCGTTGCCACCTTCAAGGAACAATGGACCTGAACACCTAGATCTCTCTGTTCATCAGTTTTCCCTAGGACTTTTCCATTTACTCTATAAATGTGTAAACATCCTCCAAGGCGGACTTGGGGATACACAACAATGCACAGTTACCCAGCAGATGCTGATAGTCAAGTTTGGTACCCATGAGGATGGCCTCAACTGGGATTTTGGGTTCACGCCACATTACAGGTGATCCCTACCACTCTATACATGGTCTCTCACACACGCATGCTTGCTCTCCCACACGCTCGCTCACTCATCTTCTACCTTGCCCTCACGCTTATCCCGCATGCTCGTGCCCTCCCCTGCATACCATTGCGCCCACACCCTCAACACCACCCCCCATGGGGTGAATTTGTTTTTGTAGATACATTTTATTTTGTTCAAAAAGCACACAATTTATCGTCAGTTAATGTTCTATAAATTGCTCCTTTAGAAATAAAGCTAGTCAGATCACAAACCAAAACACAAACAGATCCTAAACCAAGTCTCACAGCTAATGTGCATTGTCTGACCCGAAATGTCACCTCTTCTTCATACCCATTAAAACCTTTTAGTTCTCTCAGGGCAGTGACTTCAGAGGAATTTGGGGATTTACATATACATATTAATCAATTAAAATTCTCTAACTGATTAAAAGATTTAACAGCTTCTTGGGTTTATTCAGTACATCCTCATTAGTGGTGTGGCCCTTCGATCTCTTCTTACAAATTCCATGTCTGAAACCACCTCCCTTACTAAGACCTGAAGGTGTAAGATTCTCAAAGCCTGTTGTTGTAATTTCTGACCTTGTCTATCTCTCCTCCGCCCCCCCCCCCCCCCCCCCCCCCCGTCCAACACCTCCACATCATCTTTAATCTGCACAATAAGAGCTCAATGTTTACTAATCTGGATATTCATTGTAGTTTGGGGAAAAATGATGCTTTTGATCATTTTGGCCATTGAAAATTTCAACAGATTATTTGCCTTCCTGGGCCTGTGCCTTCTCCAGTTTGCTATTAACTAATTTAATTCAATTTGGGCTAGCTAGGCCTTTGAAACGTGTGCAGTCTGTTTGAAGGTAATGTTATTCTCAAAATAATTTGAAAGTTTAAAGGACTGCCATACTATAACCAAATGTTTAGACTGTGCATGTTTTTGCTTTTGTAAAAAGGTTGCATTGAGTTAAATGGATGATTATCAATTAAGTTGATAAGAGACAGCAGTGAGGAAGGGCTGTATGCAGTTGGAAAGCCTCCCCATATATGATGCAGTCTCCAGTTTCAGGCGATCAGCAATCTACGTACATGTTTGCTGTCATTTTCAAGTTTGCCTTAAGCTGTCAAATTTGGGTTTGTTGTTCTCTGAGCTCTCCTGACAGCAAACTCCATTGTACAGGATTGGCATGGTACAAGGTATTGGCAAAGATCTGTAGCTTAGGTTGTGGATGAGGCCGTTGACTGACTTTTTTTGTTCAGACGTTTCATCACCATGCTAGGTAACGTCATTAGTAGAGCCTCTGATTGGAGTTTATACTATCTGGTCAATTATGGTGAGTAGTGTCATTTCTGGTTTTGCTCTGTATGTGTTTGTATATGGGGCCCAATTCTGTACGTTTGTTGATTTGATGTATAGATGGAGAGCCATGCCTCTGCAAATTCCCCTGCATGTCTGTTTGGCTTGGGTTACTATGGTTAACTTGTCCCAGTTAAATTGATGGCACTCATTGTCTGAATGTACTGATATTGAGGAGAGCTCATTGTGCCATTTTGCTGCTAGCTGATGTTCATGTTTTCCGATGGCTAGCTTCCTGTCTGTCTAATGTTTTAGCAGTCATTGCATGGTATTTTGTAAACTATGTTCATTCTGCATGTTGTGGGAATGGGGTCTTTAATCCTTGAGTGTTTGTCAAGTGGCTGTGAGCCACCATGATTCCTAGTGGTCTTCAGAGTCTTGTCAACTCCGATTATGTTCTTGATGTAGGGCAACGTGGCCAGTGTGTTGGGTTGTACTGTGTCTTCCTGTTGTCTGTCTTGTTGGCATCTGTGGATGAAGTTGTGGGGATGTCTGTTTAAAGCAAGGATCTTGTATATGTATTCTTCCTGTTTCCTGTGTAGTTCTGGAGTGTTGCAGTGTGTCCTGTCCTGTTTAAATAGTGTCCTAATGCAGCTTTGTGCATGTTGGGGTCGTTGCTGCGGAAGTTGAGGATTACTGTGATGACCGCAACAAACATTACATCAGACAGACAGGAAGGAAACTAAGCATCAGAATACACAAACATCAACTAGCAGCAAAATGGCATGATGAACTCTCATAGAACGTAGAAAAGTACAGCACACTACAGGCCCTTTGGCCCACGATGTTGTGCCGTGGAATATTCCTAATCCAAAAACAAAATAACCTAACCTACATTCCCCTCAATTCACTGCTGTCCATGTGCATGTCCAGCAGTCGCTTGAATGTCACTAATGACTCTGCTTCCACGACTACCACTGGTAAACTATTCCATGTGCTCACAACTCTCTGGTATTTAATATTGGTACGTTCAGCCAATGAAGGCAATCAATTTAACTGGGACAAGCTAACCATAGCATCCCAAGCCAAACATAGACATGCATGGGAATTTCTAGGGGTGTGGTTCTCCACCCGCACTTCAGTCAATGAACATATCTAGAATTGGACCCCATTTACAAATCCATGCAGACCAAAACCCAAAATGACAGTATTCGCCATAACGGACCAGACAGATCAACTCCAAGTAGAGTAGAATAACATTGCTTCATTGGAGGCGCGACTGGCGACGTCACCTGTCATGGTGACAAAACCTCTGAACAAAACCAGGCCAGCTCAGTGAGCAAGTCAACAACCACATTGGCACAGTACTTCTGTGTAGGTGTAGAGTTCCATTTTTGATTCCTATAGTTCTTGTCTCCCTAGCGTGCGTATCAATTATTTTTAGCCATTTAACAAAGGTAAATTTGGAATGCTGCACAATGCTAAACATTGTCTTAGGTTCCCACCTTTATTTGAATTGTATGTGAGAATTTTGTCCAAAGAGAAGTGCATTAATTTTGGCACGGATTACAGAGTGATATGGGTACGCAAATAGGTGAACATTGATAGTTAGTTATAATATTTAATGAATACTAAAGAATACTCTCCAGTTATTTCAGGTCTTTGAGCAAGTCAGTATTTTGTTGATACACATCTACCAAAGAAGAAAATGGTTTTATACTGATTGTATACTTCATTTAAGACTGTGCGCGTTCAGTGATGTGTAGCAGCTGCCAAGATGGTTCACATACCTTGATAAGATCCCCCCGATTCTGTCAAGGAGCCACACTAGATAGCAGTAATGTGGCTGCTGCTACACATCACACAAATTTAATGTTCACTTTCTTGTTTCTTTAGCATCAGAAGGTAAGGTCACATGGAGTCAGGGTTAATATATTAGCTTGAATAGAGGATTGATGAATCAACAGAAAGCAGAGTTGGGAAAAATGTGTCGTCTCCTGGTTGTCAGGATACCACAGGATTCGGTTCTCCAACCTCAGTGACGTGCAATCTATATTAATGTGTTGGATGCATGGATAGAAAGTTCTAGCCAAACTTACAGGCGTCAGTAAAATGTGTGGGACAGTTGCAGTGAAGAATTAAGTTGTTGGATATGGAAAGGCTCGGTGAATGTGCCAAATTTGGCAGATGGAGTTTAATGTGAATAAGTGTGAAGTTATCCATTTTGTTTGGAGGAGTAGAAAACAACTTGATACATAAGCAGAAAGTAACTTCGCAGTGCTGAGGGATCTGGGGCGTCGTCATGCATGAATCACAAAATTAGGGATGCAGGTGCAGCAGGTAATGATGAGGTAGGTAAAGGTTTGATATTTGAAGAGTTGCTGCAACTGTCCAAAGCAGCATGCAGTTTTGGTACTGTTATTTGAGGAAGAATGTTGATGTATTGGGGCAATTCAGAAGAAGTTCACTAGGTTGATTCCAGAGGTGAGGGGTTGGACTTAAGACATTGGGCAGTTTAGGCCCCTACTCTCTGGAGTTTAGAAGAATGAAAGACCTAATTGAGGTCAGTAAGATTGCTAAAGGGGATTGACCAGGTAGCTAGAGTGGATGTTTTCTTCAGGGAAAATTTTGGAATAAAAGGTTGTAGTTTTAGAGTGAGGGATATGAGATTAAGAGCAGAGTTGAGAAATTACTTGTATTAAATAGCCTCGTTTTAAATATGAATCCGACGAGGAGATACAGGTTTTTAATTAGTAATGGACTGAAGGGTTATGGAAAGTAGGATGATCAACTATGACCATGTCAAACGGCAGAGCTGGTTTGAGGGCTGAATTTCCTGTTCCCAGCTCATATGCTGTTGTTAGAGCATTCAGACACTTAAAGGTGCAGAATAATGGTTAAACTGGCCTTGTAGTGGCATAGTCACTTCAAATTTTAAGATTTGGGATTATTATAACTTTTAGGGACTTGTGTATGTCATCCAGGCTGACAGTTCAGTGCAGTACTAAAGGAATGCTGCCTAGCAAGAGATGCTGCCATTAAAATAAAACATTAAATTAAGGGCGCTTCATCTCTTTTAGGCATTTATAAAGACTCCACGATACAAGTTACAATGTCCTGGCCACTAATTATTAGTGGACTAGTGTTATTAAAGCAGTTAATTGCTAAGTGTCTTAATACTACGTGTTGAATCTTTTCTATGTAAGTTGGCTATCACGTTGTTAATATTAACAACAGTTGTTCCACTTCAAAAGTACTTCGTAATGTGTTTTGGTATATCCTGAGTTGGTGAAAAGTACAATCAGAAATGCAGTCCTTTTTACAGGGGTTAGAATTACTGCAAATTTTAAAGGCTGAAATAATAAATAAAAGAACAGTGGTGATAGACAGTTTTGAATCCATAAGTAATTTGACAACTGTGATTTCACTGGTTAATAGTTCTACAGTTAATTTTATGCACCCAAACATTCAGTTTTTAGTATTTTGCCAGATGCAGACTGCCAGACTAAACCCCCCTCAAAATATAGTAAGAAGGTAGCCTGGACCATAACATTTTCTTATTTTAAAGGTAAATTGAAGGTGTTGCATTCTAAATGTAGTTTGATTGGTCAAACTACTTGACTTTAAGTAAAGTGCAATTACTATAGTTAGAATACAACAAAAGAAAAAGTTCAAGAATTGGTGTAGTTTTAACTGTATTGAATAACTTAGCAGAATAATAGATCCAGTTACTGTTACTAATTATCTGTTCTGATACAGTAACGTACCAACACACCCCTGGCAAAAGGCAAATTCAGGAAACAGATTGTCTCGCATGTAACTCTAGCAGCTCAAGAGGAAAGCTGTCATTAGAAATCAGTTTAGCAGGAAGTGATCTAATGCACTAACATACCCAACAATGACTGCTACTACTGTAAAACTGAGAAACTAAAAATCCTGCTTCTGAGTGAGCTTGACCATACCTATTCAGGCTGTTTCTGTTCCAACTTTTAAAAAACAAACCCAAGGCCCCTCAAGCTCTGCACAATTTTTCAATATACATCTTGACACCAGTTAATATTTATTATTTATATTTATTTCATGATTAATAAGAATCATTATTAAAAGCCTTTAATCTTACATTATTAGTACACTAAAACATATATACATTGACTGAGAGCATGCGAACATTCATTAATACAGTCCACTGAAGTCCCTTTTTCTCCTGCTGCAGAGTGCCTCCATCTTCCTCCTTCTCAGTCATGACAACATTATTGGCAATTATGTTCTCATCCTGCCACATGTATAATTTCTAAATTGAATGGCTGCAATATTAAGCTCCATATAAACAGTCTAGAAATTTGTCCTTTGACTTTTTCCAAAAAACTTTAAGGGGTTATGATCGGTGTAGACAACTGTCACAGACACATTACTGGCAATATAAACATTAAAATGTTGTAATGCCAACACCAAGCTCAGGGTCTCCTTCTCAATCGTGAAATATTTCAGTTGGTGAGTATTCAGTTTCCTGGAAAAGCACCAGTAGGTCTTTATATCTTGTTGTCTTTTTGCAAGAGTACAACCACATCACTCACATCGATAGCCACCTTAAATAGCTTTGCATAACTATATATTTGTTTACCACTGGGTGGCAATTAACACAGGTTTCTGGCTGTCGAATGTTTTCTGACAGCCCTTGGTCCACAGAGAATTTCTGCACTTCTTCAACAAATCAGTTAGTAGAGCAACCATACTCCTCAAGTTCAGCGCAAACTTTAAATGAAAGCCACTCGATCCTAGGAATTGCAGTACTCCCTCTTTAATAATATAGGAAACTTCCCAAAAACGTCTGTTTTCTCATCCTGTGGAACCATTTGTCCACGTCCAATAATGTGACTCGGGAACGAGACTTCAGCTTTTGAGAACTCAGCCTTTGCCAGGTTTATCACCTGAACCTGTCTCGCAAAGTCATTCGAACAATTCTTATAGATGCTGCAGATGTTCCTTCCATATATGACTAAAAATCATCAGGTTGTCCACCATACAATTGGATAATCCCAAAATTACTTTTTGGCTGGGCTTTGAAATGTGAACGGTGCTTAATCCAAATACATGATATCTAAGTTCTGACTCATCAATTTCTCCTTAATTTTGGTGGTCCTCTCACTTCATACCCAAAAACTAATTCAAATGGAATGAATTTGGTAGATTCATTTGGTACATGCCTAATTGTAAGAAGTACAAACGGAATTCCTTTCTCCCA
The DNA here is from genome assembly GCF_030684315.1 of Stegostoma tigrinum. Classification (NCBI taxonomy): domain Eukaryota; kingdom Metazoa; phylum Chordata; class Chondrichthyes; order Orectolobiformes; family Stegostomatidae; genus Stegostoma; species Stegostoma tigrinum. The sequence continues at coordinate 26,645,840 of NC_081389.1, read as the reverse complement.
GTCATTTGGGTAGTTTTGACTATAAGTGCTCAATATGGTCTTTCAGGCTTGATGCCACTGTTCTAAGGCTCCATGTGATTCTGGATGGTGTCCAGTGGATTTGAATTGCTTTATCCCTAAACTGTCCTTAACTTCCTCAAGTAACTTGGAAACATTTCAGCCTGATCCAATTGTATCTCTGAGGGTAGTCCATATCTAGTTTTAAAAATAAATTAAGTAACTCTGCCATAATCCTATTAGCCAAGATACTGCATAATAGAATGGCCTGTGGAATTCTAGTAGTAACACCCATTATGGTCAACAAATACTGCTTCCCACTTAGTTTTGGGTAGGGCTCATATTCAGTGGGCTTACAACCCTTGTAAAAAGTTCCTCACATATGGGTATTAAGGGTGCTGGTTTTATCACTGCCTGAGGTTTTCCAATTACTTGACACACATGACATGTCTGGCAAAATCCAACCACTTCTTTACACAGTCCAGGCCAATAAAATTATTTCTTTGTATTTTGACTTGTTTTTTTTCCTTCCTTATGACCGCCTACTGGTAAATCATATGATAAACTATCTTTACTATCTTCAATGAGATCTCCTCTGCTCTTACCACCTGAAGATTTCTCTCTTCCCCAGTTTCTATCCCTTATACAATTTGTGTCGAAAACCAAACTTAGATTTATGTACCTGCTCATAATCATCTACCATTTCCACTGCTAATCCTAGAGTGTTAACTCTGCTCTTCCACATAAGTTCTCACTAATTCATGAAGTGAACTTTTGAACTCCTTGAAAATAATTCCCTCTAATAGTGTCATTTGTTTTATTAATTTTCATTCCCCTTATTCCCTTATTATGTTTGATTCTTTCTAAACTCAATACATGTTTGACCAGATCTTGTCCTTAAATTCCTGAAAAGGTATCTGTAGGCTTTTGGTACTAGCTCATATGTCCTTAAGATGGCACCTTTCACCTCCATTCCACCCCAAAATGCCTCCCCTGACAGTAATGCAAATACCTCGCTAGTTCTACCAACCAACTTCATTTGGATCAACAATACCCACATGGTCACCAGTCATTTCATTTGTTTAGCCACTTTCCCAAACGAAATGAAAAAGGCTTCTACATTCTTCTCATTGAACTTGGGCAAAGCTTAGATATATTTAAATGCTCTTTCATCCCTACCACCATTTTTTTTGCGCGCTCTCCATCGCAGGGAAAAATGTTCTGCAACAACTGCTGTTGAAAGATAACAAGTACTACAGATGCTGGAGTCAGAGTCAACACTGTGGAGCTGGAGGGACATCGCGGGTCAGGTAGCATCAGAGGAACGGGAAAGTCAACATGGGTCATGACATCGACTTCCTTTTCTGCTGCTGAGATTGGAAAAACTAAGCAACTAAAAATCCTGGCTCTGTGACAGCTTGACCGTACCCATTCAGGCTACTTTTATTCCAACCAAATTTTTAAAAAAAATAGAGGCCTCACAAAGTGTTCCCTTTGCTATTTTTCATAGACACCTTTGCACCTCTGTCTTAAAAGCCTTTCTTTGAAAACAAATTAGAACAAAAATAACTTGTTTAAGCTATAGTATCGTGACACTAATAACTTATTCAAATCACAGTGTCACTAAGTACTCACAAAATTCACACGTTCTTTGTTTCAAAAGTGAACTTGAGTGAGAAGTTTTCAAATTTTTTTTAAGTCCAAGATCACGAGAAGATGATGTAATTAGAGGACCCAAGACGGGAGCTGTGTCAACACCAGTGAAAAATACTGAAGAGATGTTTGTACCTAAAGCTGTTGAAGAGCCAATGACTGCTGCTGTTGATGATCGAACAGTGAAACAAGTTCCTCCGTTACCAGGTCAGTTGTAAACATCATTGTTTGGAAGGAAATTGTGCGGTTTTCAGAAGCATTGCTGGGAGAAGGGACAGCTGGAGAGTTCAACAGGTGTAATTGATTGATGCTGCGCCTTGCTACATGACAAGATTACAGTTAAAAGGCAAATATCCCTGGTGCCACATTATTGCCTTTGAAACTCTTATGTAAATATAACTAGTCAGGACAGTTGTGGTTTAAGGATGCCCTTCCTTTTAAAGTAGAGAAGTTGTTTTATGAAACAATACCTAACATGAACTATTTCTGCAGAACCTAAACCTGTATATGCTCAACCTGGCCAGCCTGATGTGGATTTGCCCGTTAGCCCATCTGATGCACCTGTTCCAAACTCATCACATGATGATGGAATGTTGAGGTAATTCAGCAATCCTACCCATACCAATGCAGAGCTTCTTAAGAAATAGTGATTTTTGCCAAAATCTATAACGGTGAACTTCATCAGTTTGAAAAATTTAAGTTGAAATTTCCTTCTCTTCACTACTTAGACTAGATAGCATCTAAATTTCAATGCACAGGGCTTCAGACAATTGGTCATTTTGTTTTATTTTGGAAACTGCATAACAGTACTCGTGCTAGATACACCAGAAAGCAATGCATGTCCATACATAGCATGTACATTCTATTTACTGCGACCCCTTAAAAAAAACTTCAGCAAGTTTTGCCAATGGAGGTTTAACTGTTCTTTGCTGTAATCTCAATATTCTCTTTCAGACCAAGTATGAAGCTTGTGAAGTTTAAGAAGGGAGAAAGTGTTGGACTGCGCCTGGCTGGTGGAAATGATGTGGGAATATTTGTTGCTGGAGTATTGGAAGATAGCCCTGCAGCCAAAGAAGGTCTAGAGGAAGGAGATCAGATCCTCCGAGTAAGACAAGATGTTTGCAGTGATTTATGTTGGGTATCTGTTCAAAGCAGTCCTGATGAGATTCCATTGTTTCTAATGAATGAAGTAAAATTATTGTTAATAGTGACTTCTGGAATGGTGTATCTTGTACTTTGCTGTTTGACAATGATAAGTAGTTTTGTATTCATCAGTGAGATGTAACAAAATAGAGTTCACTAATTCTTGGGAGAGAAAGAAAATCTTCTACCTTTTAATACAATAGAATCCTTTAGTGTGGAAACAGGCCGTTTGGCCTAAAGAGTCCATGCTGACCTTCCAAAGAGCATTCCACCCAGACCCAAGCCCCTGCCTTAACCCAGTAACCCTACATTTCTCATGACTAACGCACCTAACCTAGACATCCCTCAAGACTACACAGTAATTTAGCATGGCCAGTCCACTAACTTGCACATCTTTGAATTATGAGTGGAAACTGGAGTACCTGGAGGAAAACAATGGAGAGCACGCAGACTCCGCACACACGTTGCCAGAGGGTGAAATTGAACCTGGGTCCCTGGTGGTATGAGGTAGCAGTGCTAACCACTGAGCTGGTTTTCTTTTCCCTAGTTTGGGCTACACATGACCTTGGACCTAACTACCCTCAAAGTATAAATAAAAATGAAATCATTGAAATAACTAATTTAGTTATGCTTAAAATCCAATTCAGAATAGGAACTGAAATTTTAAATTGATGTCGATCATGATTCATGACAATGTAGTGCCCTTGGTGAACCTTTTAAAGCTCATTTCAAGACACCAAGAGATTCAGCTTGGACTACGCATATGTATTTTTATGGGATGTCTTAAAAAGAAATGTTTAAAATGGGCAACTAATATTTTTAATGCATAGGGAAGTGTGACATTATCATCCAGTTGTCGTCTTTACAGGTAAATAATGTGGACTTTGCAAATATCATCCGTGAGGAAGCAGTCCTGTTCCTGCTCGACCTTCCAAAAGGAGATGAGGTCACTATCCTTGCACAGCAGAAGAAAGATGGTGAGTTGTTTCACTGTGGTTTCTTATTCACTTTGAGCTTGATGTAGCAGCTTTAAAGTGGAAGTCTTAGAACTGTTCCAAAGCAAGTGTAACAAAGTTGTTGAAGTTATCCTATAGATCTTTAATGCAAGCAGACTTATTTTTTGAAAAAAGAAATATTAGCTCAAGGGATTGTGTGACCTACTCCTATTTCTGTTATCAAATGTCTGAAATTGACCAATCTTATCTGTATCTTTAAATGTTGGTTTCATAACACAATACTTGCTTGTTCCAGTTTATCGTCGTATTGTGGAATCTGATGTGGGCGATTCCTTCTATATACGGACTCACTTTGACTATGAAAAGGAATCACCATATGGTTTAAGTTTTAACCGAGGCGAAGTATTCCGAGTGGTGGATACACTCTATAATGGGAAGCTGGGATCCTGGCTTGCAATTCGAATCGGCAGAAACCATAAGGAGGTGGAAAGGGGCATTATTCCAAACAGAAACAGGTGTGTGTTCAGTACTTTTACCCAATCAGCATTTTTGCTTCCATTTATATAATTTTATGTTTGTCGTAAACCTGAGGAATTGCCACCTGAAACTACAGGATTATACTATTGTCATTTGAAATGTTCCAGTAGTAGTCTGGAGAAAGACTGCACTAGAATGAAACCGAAGCACTTGTGATTAGGGCTCTGCGTGTTTGTCAAAGTAAGTTTAAAGATTTGTTTTAAAATAGAATTTGCACAGTAGAAGACACGAACATGATTTAAGTGCTCAAAATAAATTAAATGCAGCGTCAAATCATTGTTTAATTCCATGGTTTAATCACTGAGTAACTTTACTAATGTTTTGTGCTAACTAGAGCTGAACAGTTGTCTAGTGTGCAGTACACACTACCCAAGACTGCTGGTGGGGATCGGGCAGACTTCTGGAGGTTTCGTGGACTTCGCAGCTCAAAGAGAAATTTGAGGAAAAGCAGAGAAGATCTTGCAGCTCAACCAGTTCATACCAAGTTTCCAGCTTATGAGAGAGTTGTTCTTCGAGAAGGTAAAGGGGAAGGAACAAAGTCTTTACCAGGGTGAAGAAATCACTTTCTGCTCACTCGGGGTGATGGGGTGGCGGGGGGGATCCCTGTCAACCTAATTTTCTTTTATCATTTGTTCTCCGTGGGAGTACATGAAAACAAGTTCAGCTTGTCGGAATTCCCTTCAGTAAGGACAGTTTCACTTCATCCTAGTGGAGTCGACCCAACCAATATTGATTCTGTCAAGTATTATATCAAGTGATTTATTTAAATAAACACCTGATCCTTTTGGGAAACTGAGTATTGTTAAAGCTGGTATCATCTCAAAAGTATTGCCTTTATCTAGCCTCTGATCAGGCAGTCGGGTACCATACCTTTCCCAAGCAGTTATTAGGAGGCAGACAGCTGGCAGATTAAGTCAAAATGCTTGCTCTTCCTATTGCAGTGTTGCTCACTGTTCCCGACCAACTGTGGGACATGGTTACCAGCCTGTTCAATTTTATGTATATCATTGAGAAAAACAATTGAATGAAGGCAGGGTAATGATTGTTATTGTGGTAACTTTGAATTGTATGTTAGATCTTGGAATGATGAAATCACTGATGTGCAGATGTCATTTTTAATCAACTGCCTGTGTTCTTGGCTTTACATACATCAGTCCTATGAATTCTAAATGCCTTTTAATCCCATGTTTCCTCCTGTCCTACTCCCTACCCCAGATTAACAATGACCTAATGAGTCACCCAACTGAATGTCTAAACAAGTCGAAATGTGTTGAAATAATGAAGAGTGATTTATAATATACACTACACAGTGCTGCTTCTGATAATTTTTTTTTTTCAAAGCTGGTTTCCTGAGGCCAGTAGTCATCTTCGGACCTCTTGCTGATATTGCTCGAGAGAAACTTGCACGGGAAGAGCCAGATTTGTATGAAATTGCAAGTAAGGTTTTCTGTTCTGTTCCTTAGAATCATAGTCATTTACTGCACAGCAGGCCGTTCAGCCCTTCAAAGTTTAAACTGGTTGGTTCAACTGACCTACTCTGTAGCCCTTCAAATGTTCATCCAGTTTGCCTTTGAAAACTGATTTGTTTTTGCACCAAGTGCCTTTGTGGTCAGCAATTATTGTGGCAATAGTTGGTGCTGAGAGTATTCTTGTAAGTGAGGGATATCCTCTGATTCTTCATGCAGGTGACCATAATTCACGTGAGCATGGGTATTAAATTTTCATTTGAGCAGAGCTACCATCATTGTGAAGGAGACTTTAGCAGTAATCTGTTTATGCGTTAGCGTCCAGGAGCAATATGCATTTGATACTGACTTTGGTTCTTCCAAACCATAAAATGTGCAACTAATAATTGGATATTTTATGTAATTCATGACATTGCAAATTAGCTCATCCCTAAGTTACATTTAGATGAGATTCCACAAGATTGCATTTTGTACCAACATTGAATTAAACTGAATCTTTCAAAGGCTCCTTGAAATTTCGTTCAGTTTTGAAGTTTGTAGATTACCTTCAGATTCTTAATATCCCTTTGTCTTAAATTATTGCCATCTGCACATAACACTGCTTTCCAAGTATGCGTCACCCCAAATTTTCAAGTTGTTAAATGGTTTAGATCTAGCCTCTAGCCAAAGTGGGCACGTGGTCTCATAAATAGTTGCCTTGCGGAAACTGTGTTTGCATTTCATGGAATTGAATTTACTGGGATTCTATTTCTGGAGATAACTAATTGTATTGATGTTGTCTTTAGAACTGTAGAAAGTTCTTGGTCTTATTGCCTTGTATGCCATGACACTTGGATGCCTATCCAATTTCTTTTTTTTTTGCAATGTTATGAGGGTTTCTAACTCTACCATCCTTTCTAGGCATTGAGTTCCACATCCCCCTCACCTGCTGGTTGAAATATTTCCCTATGGAACTCCTCTAAACCTCCTATCTCTCATTGTAAATGTATGGTGCCCTTTTGTTATACAGTCAGACAGCATGGTCACAGAGCCCTTGGTCCAACCCTCCCATGCTGAACAAGTTTCCAAAACTAAGTTGGTCCCACTTACCTGTATTTGGCCCATATCCCCCTAAACCTTTCCTATTCATGTACCTGTCCAAATGTCTTTTAAATGTTGTGACTGTACGTGCATCTGGATGTTTTAAACGAGGAGAGCAGTGACTTCCTATTCACACTATCGAGATCCTTTTAAATTCCCTTAAGTTGCAACTAGTTGTTTTCTCAACATCCTTTTGCTGAGAAAACAACCCAGCCTATTCAATCTTTCCTCAAAACTAAAATTCTTTCTATTCAAGTTTAATGGATCCTACTGTTTAAGGTATGCTGGAGCCAGATTCAGTTACGGATTACTGAAGGGAACTAGATAAACATCTGAAGATAAATTTGCAGATTGAGGGAGAGGTGATGAATCAGTTATTTATTTTTTTGTCACATATTTAGAAAGATAGTGAAAAGGGTGTCATTGCCACAATCTGGCACCATTTTGAGTTATAAAAAGAAATGCGTTCATCCTCTGTGTAAGGGGTCCTAACTTAATTGCTTTGCAGAGGTGATAGGCTAAATTGTGTACTGTTTTAACATAGTCTGAACAGTGACGGGGCGTTCAGTGAATTGGAAATGAGACGGGTTTGATTATTTGACTTTAAACTGTTCTGCTTTTTAAATGGTACTGTCTGAACACAGGGAGTGAGCCGAGAGATGCTGGCACTGATCAACGCAGTTCTGGAATTATTCGACTACATACTATCAAACAAGTCATCGACAGAGTAAGGCTACTTCCTGTGCATAAGCAATTTTTGATTATGAATATGAACCAGACCTCATATTTACAAGTTCCTATCTGCCTTTGTTACACTAGGATAAGCATGCAGTTTTGGACATTACTCCAAATGCAGTGGACCGTTTGAATTATGCACAGTGGTACCCAATTGTAATCTTCCTAAATCCTGACTCCAAACAAGGTGTTAAGACCATGCGGCAAAGACTCTGTCCTGAGTCCCGAAAGAGTGCTAGAAAGTTGTTTGAGCGTGCTTTGAAACTACGTAAAAACAATCATCATCTCTTCACATGTGAGTATAATACACCATTCCTAAATGTACTGCAAATATTACTGGACTTTCATGTAACTGAGGGCTTTTATATTTGTGTGTACATACTATTCTGAATGTTAGGAGCAGATTCATACATAATTTTAAATATTATAAGCCAGCCATCAGTTATCCATCTTTCATGACGTAAGGTTTTCTTAAGTTGCTTCACACGCAATGAAATATTTCTGTAATGTTGCCACTTACGCAGAATATTAAAAATTGAGGTGGAGACCTAAAAGTGTCAGGGTGCAGATGGTGATGTATAAATGAGAATTGGTGCTATTTAGAATTCAACCAGCTTAGCTTTGGATGGACGCAGGTTTCTAGAGAATATAGTGTTTGTGGCTGGCAGGGTCAGCTCTGCAGTAATCCAGTCTGGAAGTAACAGCAGCATGGATGATGGTTTCTGCAACGGATGAACTGAGAGTTAGATGCAAAGATTAAGGTTTGTAATCTTGATAGTAAAGAGGATGTGGTGTCAGAAACTTGAATGCAGAATTGTAAACATGGGGGAGGCCATGGCCTAGTGGTATTATTACTGGGCTGTTAATCCAGAGACCCAGATAACATTTGTGAGGACCTGAATTCGAATTCCACCATGACAAACGGCGAAATTTGAATTCAGTGAAATACCTGGAATTAAGAATCTAATGATGACCATGAAACCATTGTCGATTGTTGGAAAAACCCTTCTGGCTCAGAAATATCATTTTAGGGAAGGAAACTGCCATCCTTACCTGGTCTAGCCTGCATGTGACTCGTGGTTGACTGTGAAGTGCCCCCTGGGCATTTAGGCATGGGCAATAAATGCTGCCTAACCAGAGATGCCCTCATCCCCTTAATGAAGAAAGAAAAAAAGACAGCCTGGTTCAGCCTTAAATGGCAATCCAAGAGAAGGGTTGAGTTTGATATTTAAGGACCAGTGTTTGTGACTTCAGTCTGATCCATTGCTGGATGTCAGTCAAGCAGTCTGACTTAGCAGGGGCAACAGATGTGTTGGGAGAGGTGGTGAAACAAAAGTGTTTCTCGCTGTTGGTGCATATGTGGGGATACCTTCCAGTGGTTGGAGTCATGCCTGACACAAATGATCATGGTTTTGGGAGGTCCGTCATCTCAGCTCCAAGACAACTCTGCAGGAGTTCCTCAGGGTAGTGTCCCAGGCCCAACCATCTTCAGCTGCTTCATCAGTGACCTTCCCTCTGTCATAAGGTCAGAGGTGGGGATGTTCACCAATGATTGCACAATGTTCAGCACCATTTGTGACTCCTCAGATACTGAAGCAGTCCATGTTCACATGCAACAAAATTTGGACAATACCCAGGCTTGGGCTGACAAGTAGCTAGTGACTTTCACACCCCACAAATGCCAGGCAATGGCTATCACAAATGAGATACAATCCAGTCACCATCCTTTGACATTCAATGGTGTTACCATCACCTGAGTTCCCCTCTATCAACATCCTGGGGCTTACCATTGACCAGAAAAACAACTGGTCTCACCACATTAACCGAGTGGCTACAAGAGAAGTCCAGAAGCTGGAAATACTGCGATGAATTAACTCATCTCCTGAGTCCCCAAAGCCTGTCCACCATCTACAAGGCACAAGTCAGGAGTGTGGTGCAATACTCCCCACTTGCTTGGATGAGTGCAGCCCCCAACAACACTCAAGAAGCTTGACACCATCGAGGACAAAGCAGCTCCCTTGATTGGCACTACATCTACAAGCATTCACTCCCTCCCACCGATGCTCAGTAGCAGCAGTGTGTATTATCAACAAGATGCTCTGCAGAAATTCACCAAAGATCCTCAGGCAGCACCTTCCAAACCTACGACCACTTCTATCTAGAAGGACAAGGGCAGCAGATATTTGGCAACGCAATCGCTCCCAACTTCCTCTCCAAGTCACTCACCATCCTGACTTGGAAATATATCCCTGTTCCTTCACTGTCACTAGGTCAAAATCCTGGAATTCCCTCCCTAATAGCATTGTGGGTCAACCCACAGCGGGAGGAATGCAGCAGTTCAAAAAGGCAGCTCACCACCACCATTTCAAGGGCAACTAGGGATGGGCAAAATAATGCTGGCCAGCCAGTGATGCCCACATCCCACAAATTAATAAAAATGTTCTTTGATACCATCAAAAGACAGCTTGTGTTTGAGCGATTGGAAGTGGTTAAGGGTCTTAAGTGTCTCAAAGCAGACAGAATTATTGCTTAATTATTGATCTGAAGGAAGATGTTTGTAATGTAACATCACCCTAAGTGAAGCATATACATGCTTTGTGGGATATGGTTATTTCGGCTTGATTCCTATTTTGATTGAAAATTCTGATCAGCTGCTTAAGTGCCCAAGGTACGTAGGAGCTGTGACTAATTTTCTTCATAGTTGCATTTGTAGACCTTGGGTGAAATTTATGAATGCCACAGTGTTTGACTTCAGTCTTAAACTTATCAATGATCTATTGTTTAAGTTAGGAGAGAAGTTGAGCTTTGTTACTATTGCATTTGCACTTCTGGAAAGCTTTGTCACTGAAACTTGTTTAATAGGTTATAGTTATTTAGTTTTTCAGTGATGTTTCAAAGAAATGCCTTAAGAACAAAGATTAGTTTAAATATAGACCACTTTGCTTAACCAGGGAAGTTAAAGATATCATCAAATTTAAAAAAAACAAATAACATGGTAAAGATTTGTGGTGAGTCAGCTGTTTAGAAGTTTTAAGAACCAACAAAATCAAGATAAAGACTAGCTTCGAGGGTAGACTTGCAAATAATATCAAGATGGATAGCGAAAGCTGAAAATAATCTGTCTGTTAATGTTGTGAAGCTAAAGACCTTCTCATCGACTTTAGAAAGAAAGGAGGAGAACACTCCCTATCTATATCAATGGAACTGAGGTTCAGAGACTGAAAAGACAATCAAGAAGGCACAACAACTCTTCGCTTTTTCCTCAAGCGGCTCAGGAAATTTGGCATGCCCATAAGAACCCCCCCCACCACCCTGAACTTCTACAGGTGCACCATAGAAAGCATTCTGTCTGGTTGCATAATGGCCTGATATGGCAACTGTTCTGCCCAGGACCAAAACTACAGAAGGTGGTGTGCATGGGCCTGACCATTACAGAAGTCAACCTTCCATCCATGGACTCCATTTACACGGTCCAGCGTCATGGAAAGGTGGCCAACATCATCAAAGACTCGTTGCATCCTGGTAATGACCTACTACAACCACTTCTGTCAGACAGAAGATACAGAAGCCTGAACACACACGAGCAGGTTCATGAACAGATTCTTTCTGGCTATCGTCAGTCTTTTGAACAGACTTTAGCTTCATAATGTAACCTGTATGCCTCCACGTTTTTGATCTGTGCATCCTTTGCTTGCTGTGATCTGCCTGTACGCTTGTAAACAAAGCTTTTAACTATATATTAGTACAGTTGACAATAAATCAGTCATTTAATCCATCAAAATATATAGCTAGGAAGAGAGATCCTAAGATGATCGGCTTGATGGGGAATCAGGAAATGGTAGAGGAGTTGAGTAAATACTTTGCATCAGTCTTCATGGCCAAGGGCACAAATAATATTTCAGAAGTACTAATTAGCCAAGAGACAAAGAGGAAAATGAAATAATTAAATAACTGTTACTAGTGAAAATGTACTAAGGAAATTAATGGGGATTAAAATTGATTTCCCTGGACTTGCTGAGTTACATCCTAAGATATCACACAGGAGATTCTGTGTCCATGAGCGTGAATTCATGACGGTATGTTGCCTCCCTGATGCCAAGGTCAAGGATGTATCTCAATGATTGCAGCATATTATCAAAGTGGGAAGTGAGAGACAGAAGTTGTACACATTGGTTAGAACAACATAATTAAGGGGAAGGGCTGAGGCTTTGCAGAGTGATATAGGACGTGATGTTGAAGGTTAAAAAGCACAACCTCAAATAGTTTCTGGATTACTTCTGGTGCCACATACTAGTGAAAGTAGGAATAAGAAGATAGCCATTGATTTTCATGCCCTGAAGAGATGTTGCAGTGGAAAAGGGTCAGATTTTTGGATCATTGGGATCTCTTCTCGGGTAGAAAAGATTTGTTCAAAAGTGACAAGCTTCACCTTAACTATAAGGAGACCTATATCCTGGTTGGGAGATATGCTAGTGCTATTTTGAGAGCTTTTAAGTTAATAGGAAGGGTCATACAATCCTAAGTAATTGTGAGAATAGACAGACAGATGAAGATGGTTCTGAATTTAAAACAAGAGCTAGTTAGTTGGAAAAGCAGATAAGAGCAAGTCAGATAATGATACAACTCCGAATCAAACTGCATTTATTTCAATGCAGGGGCCTTACAGGTAAGGTAGATGAATTCAGAGCATGTATAGGAACATGGAACATGATAGCTATTATAGAAACCTGGTTGAGGGAGGCCAAGGACTGGCAGGTCAGTGTCCTGTGGTTTAGATGCGATGGAATGATAGGCAAGAGAGGAAGGTAACTGACGTTTTTGATTAGGGAAAACATTACTGCTTAATGTAGGGATAGTATTCCTGTGGAATCATCCAGTGAAGCTGTATGGGTGGTACTCTGAAATAAGAAGGGGATGATCACCTTGATGGGACTGTACTATAGGCCTTAATAGTCAGGAAAGTTGAGGAGTAAAAATGCAGAGAGATCTCAACTGTGTAAGAATAATAGGGTTATAATAGACTGGGACTGTCTTGGTATTAAGGGTTTGGATGGTGAGGAATTTAAGTGTTGAAAATTTTCTTGATCAATATGTAGGTGTACCCAGTAGAGAAGGAACAAAACATGACCTCTTTGGAAACAAGGCAGCTGTAGTGACTGAAGTGATAATGGGGGAGCACTTTTGGACCAGTTTCGTAATTCTATGTTTTAAAATATTTATGGAAAAGGATAGGTGTTGAGTAAAAGTTGATCTTCTGGATTTGGACTAAGGCATATTTTGGTAGTATGACACCAAAGCCTTCAAGTGTTGATTGGAGTAGACTGTTCTTGAGTAAAGGGACATCTGAAAAGTGGAAGGCTTTCAAAAGTGAGATAACAAATGTTCGGAGGCATTATGTTCCTGTTAGAAGAAAAGTAAGGCAGTAAGAGTAGGGAACAATGAATACAGATATTGGGGCTCTGGTCGAGGATAAAGAGAAGTCATATTAGTCTAGACAATTGGGATTAAGTGAATCTCTTCACTGTAAGAGGTGTGGGGACATCCTGAAGGGGAAAATCAGGACAGCTAAAAGCGGATCTGAGATAAGGTTAAGGATAATCCAAAGAGATGCTACAAGTATATTAAGAACAAAAGACCAATTAGGAAGAGAGTAAGCCTCCTTACACATCAACAAGGAACCACAGGAAATAAATATTTCATATCAGTTTTTACTGTGGAGAAAGAAATGGAGGCTAGCGAACTTTGGAGAAATAAATTTTCATATCTTAAACAGTCCTTTTACAGAACGGGAAGTACTGGAGATCTTCAAAGCGCATAAAAGATGGATTAATCTCCAAAACCAGACCATGTGTGCCCTAGGACGTTATAGGAAGTTAGGGAAGAAATTGCAGGGCTGCTGGCAGAGATATTTGTATTATCTACAGCTGCAGAAAAGCTGTAAGGAGAAGCCTGGGAACTATAGATCTGTAAGTATGACATCAGTGATAATGGGAACTGCAGATGCTGGAGAATTCCAAGATAACAAAATGTGAGGCTGGATGAACACAGCAGGCCCAGCAGCATCTCAGGAGCACAAAAGCTGACGTTTCGAGGGTCTAGGCCCGAAACGTCAGCTTTTGTGCTCCTGAGATGCTGCTTGGCCTGCTGTGTTCATCCAGCCTCACATTTTGTTATCTTAGTATGACATCAGTGATGGGTAAATTATTGGAGGGATTTCTAAGTTAGGATTTATGTGTACATGGAGAGGCAGGGATTGATTAGGGATAGTCAGCATGACTTTATGCATGAAAATTTTTTCTCTCAAATTGATTGTTTTTGAAGACTTAATCAAAAAGATTGAGAGCAGAGCAGTAGACTTTACTAAAGACTTTGAAACAGTTCCACATGGTGGGCCACCTAGTAAAGTTAGATCACATGGGATTCAGGAAGTGCTTGCCAGTTCAAAATTAGCTTGACAGTATGAGACAGGGTGTTAGTAGAGGGTTGTTGCCATGTTGTGGCACTGGCTGGTCGCTTTTGTCCCTCCCCCTGATTTTTGTCACCATCATCCAGACAGCTCGTTGAGTGAGTTCTTCTGGGTCGAAAGACAATTCTGGGTCGCTGCTGCAGTTCTGAATCCCCCATGTGAGGAGTGTGGTCAGGTACTGTTGTGCCATCACATCCAGGTAGCAACTTTGTCTTCATGTCCTGAAGCACTACCTTTTATGTTGACCCCCTCCTAAGGTGGTATGCGCTGATGTATTTTTTCCTTCAGGAGCATTGGCTCTGGTATGATATGCTGGCCTTCATTACAATAGGAACTGAGTGTAGGAGCAAAGAGGTCCTTCACCAGCTGTACAGGGCCCTGGTGAGGCCGCACCTGGAGTATTGTGGCAGTTCTGGTCTCCAAATTTGGGGAAGGACATTCTGGCTGTTGAGGGAGTGCAGCGTAAGTTCATGAGGTCAATTCCTGGAATGGCGGGACTATCATGTGTTGAAAGATTGGAGCGACTGGGCTTGTATACACTTGAGTTTAGAAGGATGAGGGGATCTGATTGAGGTGTATAAGATTATTAAGGGATTGGACACTCTGGAGGCAGGAAGCATGTTTCCGTTGATGGGGGAGTCCAGAACCAGACAACACAGTTTAAAAATAAGGGGTAGGCCATTTAGAACAGAGTTGAGGAGAAACCTCTTCACCCAGAGAGTGTTGGATATATGGAATGCTCTGCCCCAGAAGGCACTGGAGGCCAACTGTCTGGATACTTTCAAGAAAGAGATGGACGGAGCTCTTAAAGATAGTGGAATCGAGGGTTATGGGGATAAGGCAGGAACAGGATACTGACTGTGGATGATCAGCCATGATAACGAATGGTGGTGATGGCTCGAAGGGCCGAATGGCCTACTCCTGCACCTATTGTCTTCTGACATGCAGTTCCTGTTCAAGGAGTGTCCATAGTGTTAAGGCCACTATAAAAGTTGTAGTAGAACATTTAGAAATACATAGTACAATAAAGCAGAGTTGGTTGACTTCATGAAGAGGAAATCGTTCTTGACAAATTTGAGAATTTTTTTGGAAGTGGTAACAAACAGGATAGATTAAAGGTAGCCAGTTGGTTTAATATATTAGATTTTGAAGATTTCACTTGATAAGGCAATGCGTGTTAACTCAATAATAAATGCGCATTGTGTTGTGGATAGTATATTAGCGTGGATAGTATATTAGCATGGCTAGAGCACTGGCTAACTCATAGATGGTAGGAATTGGGATAAAAAATGATATTTTTAGGATGTCACTGTCTAATTGGTGGTTTGCCACAGGGATCAGTATTAGGGCCACAATACTTCACAATACATATTAACAACTTGGATGTGGGAAACAAATGTAGCAGATGATATACACAGGTGGGAAGGCATGGAGGATATCACAGTGAATGGAGATATACAGGCAGGTTGAGTGGGCAAACATTTGGAACAAAGATTATGGGAAAATATGAGGTTGCACTTTGGGAGCAGCAGTTGATGACTATTTATTTAAATGGAGAAAGACTGTAGAAAGCTATAGCACAGAAGGATTTGAGTCCTTGCACATGAATCACAAAATGCAAACACCGAAGGTAAAGTGAAGGCAAGTGGAATATTGGGATTTATTCCAAAGAGAATGGAGTTTAAAAATCTTGCTGGAATGATACAAGATACAGAGGAGACCACACCTAGAACACTGAACAGTTTTGAACTGCTTATCTCAGGAAAGACATGCTGGCATTGGAGGCTGTCCAGAGAATGTTGACTAGATTTGATTCCAGACATGAAGGGATTTTCTTTAAAGGAAAGGTTGAGTAGGTTTGAAGTTTACAAGTATGAGATACCACCTTTACTGAGACATAGAAGTTTCTTAGACTCTTGAAAGTGTAGATATTGTGAGGCTATTTCCCCTTATGGGAGAGTCCAGGACCAGAGGACATAATGTCAGAGTAAGGGGTTGCCCATTCAAGACAGATGAGGAATTTCGTTTCTTGGGATAGCAAATCTATGTGAAATTCTTTATCACAGAGGCCTGCTGAGGCTGGATTATTAAGTATATTCAAGGCTGAGATTATCGAATTTTGAATCAGTAAGGGAATCAAGGATTAAGAGGAAAAGGGAGAAGAGTTGATGACTATCAGATCAGCCATGATCTCATTGAATGGCAACCAGATATAAGTTGAATGGTTTATCTGTTCTGTGTCTTATGGTCTTTGAAGAATATTGTGGTTGGAATATTTTATGATGTGCACCCTAACAGAAGAGGGAGTGCATTATTCTCCTTGATGCAAAACTATCTTGTTTTGCTTGTGTACAAGATCAACTTCATTTATGTAGGAAGTGCCTGTGGACTTTGATTTTTGTAGAGGTATTGATGAAAGGATTTTGAGAAGATCTTGATTTAAGGGTTTTGCTAAGGAACTGAAATTTTAACAGATTTTGTAACTTCTCTTTACAGCTAACATCAATTTGAATTCAATGAACGAAGGCTGGTATGGGGCTCTGAAGGAATCTGTTCAGCATCAACAGAGCCAGTTAGTTTGGGTATCAGAGGGCAAGGTAGGATGAAAATTACTTACACTGTGCAGTTTTGACTTAAATTATAATATTAAAATCTTTCCTTCCCCACTGCATGACATCCTGAGGAGGCAGTAGCTCACTTTGCTTTATGGTCTGTACCTATACTGTAGGGGATGAGTAAACTGCACATTCCTCTTTTGTTCTGTGACATCAAGAATTTGCAACACCACATATCTAGTTCCTTTGGAAGAACAGAAAGGGGGAATTGTTGAACCAGTAAATGTTTTTTGGTGTTTGTAATCTGTGAGCATATGAACTCCAGAAAGTATTCTGAAAATGAAAGTTCCTGGGAGATTTGTTTCTATTGTTTGGAAGGAAAGTTGATGACCAGAGGGCTACTGAAGCGCACAAGTAAGTTGCAAGTTTTGAAGGTGTATTACACTTTGTCCTAATTCACATGGGGGTGTAAATCAGCCAGTGTTCCTATTCCTGATCAGCACAGAATGATCTTGGCTTGTATGAAATCAGGCTTGTGAAGAATGTAGATTTGAAAATTTATGCTGGAAGGTCGTCATCACCACATTGTGCGACCTCACCACCCTTCTCCTCCACCCCTCCTTCTCCCTCTGCCGCCGCCCCCCCCTTCTCCCTCCGCCCCCCACCCTGGCCATTTCTCTAGGATCTCAACAAGGCTTACCACCTTTGACAGAAATCTTTGAGGAGGAATGTCCTTCACATTCCCAATAATCTAGCTGGTCAGTGGACTTTCATAAACTACTTGGCAGGTCAACAAAGTGTTGAATGTTTGACTGTTCTTTTTGCAGGCTGATGGTACAGCAGAGGATGACCTTGACTTGCACGATGATCGCCTGTCATATTTGTCAGCTCCAGGCAGTGAGTACTCTATGTACAGCACAGACAGTAGACATACTTCGGATTATGATGACACTGATACTGAAGGTGGTGCCTACACTGACCAAGAATTGGATGAGACACTCAATGATGAAATTGGTCCTGCAGAGTCTGCCATAACACGGTCTTCAGAACCTGTAAGAGATGATTCATCAATGATGCACCCTGAGTCAATGGCACCGGCCTTCCCATCCTATCCAGTACAAGTGCAGAGAGTGGACTCTCCTGTATTTAAGCCTTTGTCTAATCAACAGGTCAGTTCATGCTATGGTTTAAGCAGTGCGGTGTGCTTGATTAAGTGGTAATATGCTATGTTAAAGGCAAAGCTTATTATGATTCTGTCTCTTTTCTTGGAAAGTCTATGGAAAGGGAATTGCTATGACTATAATGTTAAGTCAAGAATTGATTTTGCTTTGTATGTTTCAATATGGAAAACAGTTCCCAGGTGCTTCATGGCCATGAGGTAAAAATGAATATTAAAGTGAAGAAGGAAGTTTTTTAGTACAGATTTTGAATATGGTGAAGCTTTTCAATTTGGTATCTGGACATATCACAGAAATAAAAATTTGAGAACCAGTGTATATGCTGCATGAGAGGAAAATACTGATTAGTTGGCAAGTGGAATCTGATCGGTACGGGTGTTGCCATGGGAAATGCACTCATCAATGCTGACTAACAGTTAACTGCCAGGCTCTGTTTAAATTTTAAACCAGACAGGCTGATCTAACTAGTCAGAGTCTCACACTGAGCAATGGACCAGGGAATGGCTGTCACCTAATTTGTTGAGTTAAAGCAGGTGCAGGGCATGTACATTGTTCTTTCTATTCCTCTAACCAGAGGATGCTGAGTTGTCTTTTGTTTGCATTCTGGGAGTGGACTTCGCGGTCAGCGTGAACAAAGAACAAAGAAAATCACAGGAACAGGCCCTTTGGCCCTCCAAGCCTGCGCCGATCAAGATCCTCTGTCTAACCTGTCATCTATTTTCTAACAGTCTGTGTCCATTTGCTCCCTGCCCATCCATGTACCTGTCCAGATATATCTTAAAAGATGCTAACATGTCTGCATCTACCACCTCCGCTGGCAACGCGTTCCAGGCACCCACCACCCTCTGTGTAAAGAACTTCCCACGCATATCTCCCTTTAAACTTCACTCCTCTCACTTTGAACTCATGACCCCTAGTAATTGAGTCCCCTACTCTGGGGGGTGGTGGGGGGGGTAGCTTTTTGCTGTCCACCCTGTCTATACCCCTCATGATTTTGTGGACCTCAATCAGGTCCCCCTTCAATCTCTGTCTTTCTAATGAAAATAATCCTAATCTACTCAACCTCTCTTCATAGCTAGCACTCTCCATACCAGACAACATCCTGGTGAACCTCCTCTGCACCCTCTCCAAAGCATCCACGTCCTTTTGGTAATGTGGCGACCAGAACTGTACACAGTACTCTAAATGTGGCCGAACCAAAGTCCTGTACAACTACAACATGACCTGCCAACACTTGTACTCCATACCCTGTCCAATGAAGGAAAGCATGCCATATGCCCTCTTGACCACCCTATTGACCTGCGTTGTCACCTTCACGGAACAATGGGCCTGAACACCCAGATCTCTGTTCATCAATTTTCCCTCAGACTTTTCCATTTACAGTATAGTTCGACCTTGAATTTGATCTTCCAAAGTGCATCACCTCGCATTTGCCCGGATTGAATTCCATCTGCCATTTATCTGCCCAACTCTCCAGTCTGTCTCTATTCTGCTGTAATCTCTGACTGTCCCCTTCACTATCTGCTACTCCACCAATCGTGGTGTCATCTGCAAACTTGCTGGTCAGACCACCTACACCTTCCTCCAGATCATTTACATATATCACAAACAACAGTGGTCCCAGCACAGATCCCCGTGGAACACCACTGGTCACACGTCTCCAGTTTCAGAAACCCCCTTCCAGTACTCTGTCTCCTGTTGCCTAGCCAGTTTTTTTTTTAATCCATCTAGCTAGGACACACTGGACCCCATGTGACTTCACTTTCTCCATCAGCCTGCCATGGGGAACCTTATCAAATGCCTTACTGAAGTCCATGTATATGACATCTACAGCCTTTCCCTCATCAATCAACTTTGCCACGTCCTCAGAATTCTATTCAGTTGGTAAGACATGATCTTGCCTGCACAAAACCATGTTGCCTATCACTGATAAGCCCATTTTCTTCCAAATGGAAATAGATCCAATGCCTCAGTATCTTCTCCATGGAAGAACCAGCCACTAAGGAACGGTTAGCCTCAAACATTACATTACTGTCGTGTTTCCATTCCTCCTTCCTCATATAACCAAAAAAAAGAGAAAGGTAAGGTTCTGAGGAGACAGAACATCGTGAGAGGAAGCTTGGCAGCAAGTAGTTAAGGGAGCTTGAGCCTAAACTGTTTCTAGAAACTTGCTGGTGAGCAATGGCTGAGTTTTGAGAAACTGTTATTGGAGCAGAGAACATCAGAAGCTTCAAAAAGGTCCAAATTGTACTCTGCTGCTCTTGCACGATGTGGTAAGCCTGGCACACTTTCACTGCCCAGGACCTGCATGTGTGCAAGAAGTGTCTCCAGCTGCCCAAGTTTGAGTTGAGCAGTATCTGCAGAGGCTGTGGAGGGTTTGTAAGGGAGAAAGTGTTGTGGATAGCAGATATATAGAGAGGTGGCCACACAGCAGACTTAGAATCCATAGGCAGAAAGGGAGTGGGTAACCACCACACAGTGCAGGAATCTCCTGTGATTATTTCCCTGCAAAACAGATGTACAGGTAGTTTTGCTATCACATGCATTTCATTAACATGAATTGGCTGTAACTTGATTGAATAGTAGACGGTATTAGGATTTTTCGAACTTTCTGCTGTACAGGTACAGAGATTTTCTAATAGCAATTTCAGTATTACGTGATTTTCTATAGCATGAGGTCACACTGCCAATATTGCATTATATAGGAGAACTACCTCTACCGTTTGGAGTACTGTTGAGAGAAATAGCCTCTCAAGATAACAGCAGCAGTCAAATTCATAGCACCGGTTGACTGCTGCAGAAAGAGGGAGAGGTAAATATAGAAATGCTGTAGTTCTAGAGGATTCAGTTGTAAGGGGAACACATTGGCTTTTCTGTTGCCACAAATAAGAGTCCAGGATGGTGTGTTGCGACTGTGGTGCTAGGGTCCTGGATGTCTGAGTAGCTGCAGGACATTTTGAAAGGGGAGGGCTAACAGTCAGGGGTTGTACCCATTGGTAGTAATGACATGGGGTTTTTTTTAAAAAGAGGTCCGAGAAGCAGAATATAGAGAACTAGGAATAAAGTTGAAATGTAGGAACTCAACGGTAGTTATCTCAGAATTGCTACCAATGACACAAGGATAGTCAGAATAGAAACAACAGGATACATAGGATGAACACATGGCTGGAAAGATGGTGTGAGGTGGATGATTTTAGATTTGTGGGGCATTGGGACTGGTTCTGGGGAAGGTGAGACCTGTACAAACTGGACGGGTTACAACTGGGCAGGACTGGGTCTGATGACCTTTGGTGGCAGGGGAATGGAAACCAGAGGAGTGTTGCAGTAGACACTGTAATTGACGGAGGTAGAAACCAAGGCAAACATTACTAAGAACAAGTACAGGAAGGGAAACACTGCTGAAACGATCGGGGAGGTAATCTGCAATGCATGTGTTCCAGCGTGGGAAGTATAACAGGCAAGATAGATGAACTTAGAGCTTTGGTTAGTACTTGGAACTACGATATTATTGTGATTATGGAGACTTGGCTGAAGGAGGGACAGGACTGGAAGCTACGTGTCCCAGACTTAGATGTGTTAGGTTTGATAGAAGGGGATGTAAGGGGGTGGGCAAGTTGAATTACAGGTAAAGGAGGATCTCTCAGCTGTACTGTGGGAGGATACATCGGAGGACTTGTGCAGTGATGCAATATGGGCAGAAGTCAGGAATAGGAAAGGTGAAATCACAATGCTGGGGTATACTACAGGCTTCCCAATAGCCAGTGAGAATATGTAGACAGATTTTGGTCAGATGTGAAAACAGCAGGGTTGTAGTGAGTGATTTTTAACTTCCTCTATATTGACTGGACTCACTTTGTGCTAGGGGCTTGGTTGGGACAGAATTTAAGGACCATTCAGGAGGGACTTTTGATGCAATGTGTAAATAGCCAAACCAGGGAAGGGGTTATACCAATCCTGGTTTTGAGAAATGAGCCCTGCTAAGTGAGTGAAGTTTCAGTGAGGAAGCATTTGGGGAATAGCTCTCTCAATACCGTGAGTTTTAAGATATTTGTGTAGAGGGTTAACAGCAGCCCTTGTGTGAAGGTTTTAAATTGGGAGAAGGCAAACTACTACAATATTAGGCAAGAACTAGAGAAATTGATTGGAGGCATGTGTTTGAGGGTAAAATCTACGTCAGACGTGGGAGTAAGTCAAATTGCACTTGAAAAGATTCAGGAGTGGCACGTTCCTGCGAGAATGACGGATAGGTATGGAAAGTTACATAACATTTCTGGTCATGTAAGGTTTATGACCTTGGTCAGAAGGGAAAATAGAAGCATATGTAAGGTCTAGGAGGCTGGGAACTAATTAAGCCCTTGCTGTGTATAAGGAAAGTAGGAAACAACTTACACAAGAAGTTAGAAGGGCTGAAAGGGGGTCATGAAAAGTTGTTAGCAAATAGGATTAAGGAGAATCCCAAAGCTTTTTATACATCTATAAAAAGCAAGAGGGTAGCCAGGGAAAGGGTTGGCCCACTCGAGGACAAAGGAGGAAACCGAAATGTGGTTCCAGAAGAGGTCGGTGAGGCCCTAAACGAATAATTTTGTGTCGGTATTCACCAAAGAGAAGGAATTGGTGGAGGATGATCTCCGGGAAGGGAGTGTTGAGTTTATAGGCCCAAGTTTCTAAAAAAAGTAGAAGAGGTGTTGTGCGTCTTAAAAAATATTTAAGGTAGACAAGTCCTCAGCTCCTGCTGGGATCTATCCCAGAACATTGAGGGAGCATTGACAGACATCTTTGGATCCCCTTCTGGCCACAGGTGAGGACCACTGGAGAATAGCCAGTGTTGTCCCATTCGTTAGGAGGGATGGCAGGGATAATCAGGAAATGACAGGCCTGCGAGTCTTACCTCGGTAAGAAAAGATTCTCAAGGACAAGATCTATACTAATTAAGAAGCACGTGGACATATCAGCAATTGACAGCATAGTTTTGTGCAGGGGAGGTCATGCCTCACCTAACTTGATCAAGTTTTTTGAGGATATGACAAAGATGATGAGTGAAAAGCGGTTGATGTCTGTGTGGACTTTAGTAAAACCTTTGACAAGGTTCCTCATGGCAGACTGATACAAAAGGTGAAGTCAGGTGTGAGCTGGCAAGATGGAAACAGAGAACTGACTCTGTCAGAGGAGACAGAGGTAGCGGTGAAAGGATGCATTTTGGAACAGAGGGTTGTGACTCTTGTTTCACAGGGATCAGTGCTGGGACCTCTGTTTGTAGTCTGCATAAATGATTTGGAGTAAAAATGTTGCTGGTCTAATTAGTAAGTTTGTGGATGATATAAAGATTTGGAGTTGTGGATAGGAGGATTGTCAGAGGATACGGCAGGATATAGATCAGTTAGAGGCATAGGCAGAAAAGTGGCAGATGGAGTTTAATCCACACAAATGTGAGGTGATGCATTTTGGTACGTCAGGTACAGGTGGAAATTATAGAGTGAATGGTAGAACCCATAGGAGTATTGATATGCAGATAGATCTGGTTGTAAGGGTCCACAGATCACTGAAAGTGGCAGCACAGGCAGATAAGTTGGCTTATGGCATGCTTACCTTTATTTGAAGAGGCATTGAGTATTAGGGTAGACAAGTTATGCTGCAGCTTTATAGAACTTTAGTTGGGTCACTTGGAATATTGTATATAGTTCTGGTCATCACCACTACCAGAAGGATGTGGATGCTTTGGAGAGGGTATAGAATAGGTTTACCAGGATGTTGCCTGGTATGGAGGATTTTGATTATGAAGAAAAGTTGGCTAGACTGGATTTGTTTTCACTGAAACGCAGGACGTCAAGAGGTGACATCAATAGAGGTTCGTAAGATTGGAAAGTATGAGGCCTTTTCCTAGGGTGGAGGGCTCAAGGTATGAGAGGGGAATGTTTAAGAGATGTGCAAAGCATGTTTTTCACACAAAGGATAATGAGTACCTGGAACACATTGCCGGAGGAGGTGCACGCAGACTCAATAACAACCTTCACAAAGCGCCTGGATGAATACATGAATAGGAAGGTAATAAAGGGATGCAGATCCTGAAAGTGAAGATAGTTTTGGTATGAAAGGGCAGAATGTGGCGACACAAGCTTGGAGGCCGAAGGGCCTGTTCCTGTGCTGTATTGATCTTTTGTCCTTATTTGTAAAGAATAGAACCTTGTATACTAATAGCTTCCAGTAGACTTATGTATGCCATTCCGTGAGCCTAACTGACGATCCTATATTGGTTGTGAGTGTAAATCTTTGCACGCTGGGGTACATGTGGGACAACATATCCATCCTAGGACAAGCCAAACAGACATGCACGAGAATTCCTAGAAGTATGGCATTCCAACCGGAACTCCATCAACAAACACATTGATTTTGGAGCCCATCTACCACCCTCCTGAGAAAAATAACAGGAAATGAAATCACTAATGCAGGAAATGACATCACCAACCCAAGGAAGCCCAAACACATAAATAGAAAACGGGATCTATCACCAGCGCTTCACCGGAGGCTCACTGATGTTACTTAGAATAGTGACAAAACGTCTGAAAACAAACCTTCCAGCTCAGCAAGCAAACTCACATCCAGAACCTCATCCTGAGCTACAAATCTCCTCAAAACTCATTATTTAATATTTGTCAGTCTTTGGGAGCCACAAATTGTTTGTCACTAACAGGATGCTGCCTTCAAGCCAAAAAGACTTTCTGGCCCTCTCTCAAATAATTAATGTGCTCTGTGAATTTCAGTGCCTGTTGGATATTGAGTATCTAGGCTGTATGTCTGCTGTTAGCAACAGGTGAGGTGTACACCATACCCTGACAGCCTGCAACCACAAAATGTGCAGCACAATGTCAAACACTAAATTGTGCAGTTAGGCACCATTAGCTGGATAATCCTGAGCATGCAAGGAATTATACTGACAACCGACTTAAGGCTGTCACTCCGATTCATGCATATTAAGCACAAGACACTTTTTTTTCCCCCTTAAAAAAAAAATGCCCCCACCTATTTTTACTCAACAAAGTGTGAGCCACCTGCTGATTCACTTCTTGGGGCAATGCTTAGACAAATGAGAATTGGCCTGACTGGCTTAAAATTTGAAACAAAACATGGAAGTTAACTGACAATCATCATGACTTAGTGCATTCTCACTGTCCTACCATGTTAATGCAGTTAGGATGTTGGTTTTCATCCTGAATTTACATTCTTGTGAAATGTTCTGATAAATTGACACAAATCTTTTGACAAAAAATGTCTGTTCAGCAACAACGGAGGAAATATTAGAAGGGTTGACCAAAAGTGTTTGTCAGAAATGGGTGTTAGCGAAGTGGACAGCATTTGGGGAGGATAAATGTAGAGTGGGGCATAAGAAAGGTGAAAATCTAAGTCTGGCTGTGGGAATGGTTTTAGCAGTGGGGTAACTTACAGAAATGGACAGAGGTGAGTCTCGCAGAAAGATGAGCATTTTACAGTTGTGGCATTGACAGGAACTGTAGGTCAATATAGATCAGTGAAGATGTGATGATTAGCAAATCAGCTGCTGTAGGCTCAGGGAGGCAGAATTGTAAGGGAGCTGAATTGAACTTCTATCTTTGGTCAGGCTAGTTCGTTTCTCTTATTGGTCAAGGTGATTGGACAAAGAAGCCGCCTAGCAGTTGAGAAAATTTGCAAGGGGTGAGGATGATCCAACAGGTTTTTTTGTTAGATCCTTGATCCACCCAGATTTGCTTCTGTTTGGCCAATTACTTGTGTACAAAACATGCTCTGTTCTTAAACTTGAAGTAGCAGAGAATGTGCCAGTGGTATAATTGTATTGAATCACAGGCCTTGACTTGTGTTTGCTAGAAATGTTTAGTAAAAACTGCATAGAATTCAATCAGAAATCACTTAGTATAAATTATTCTGTAAGCCTTTGTGATTTTAAAAATGATGACATAGAACATAGAACGTAAAACAGTACAGCCTAGTACAGGCTCTTCGCCCTATGATGATGTTGCTGAACTTTTACCCTAAACCTAAGGTCTATCTAACCTTCACTCCTACCTTATACTATCATCCATATATTGATCTAATAGCTGCTTAAAGGTCCCAAATGATGCTGACTCCACTACTCTCTCCTGCAATGCATTCCACGCCTCTACCACATCATAAAGATTTTTCTACATCAAGTAAATCTGCCATAATCTACCATGTCTGTGTGGAGTTTGCACATTTTCCCTGTGTCTGCATGGATTTCCTCCCACAGTCCAAAGATGTGCAGACTCGGAGGATTGCCCATGCTAAATTGCCCATAGTGCTCAGGGATGTGTGGCTTATAGGGGATGGGTCTGGGTGCGATGCTTCAAGGGGCGGTGTGGACTTGCTGGGCCAAAGGGCCTGTTTCCACACTGTGTAGGGAATGGAATCTAATCTAATCTAATCTAATAATATAGCATGTTGTTTCACTCGGAACCAACAGCCATTCAACATAAAAGCCCATTATCTTTCTATCTATAATTTTGCTTCATAAACTGTTTCTTTCCCCCCCTCTACTGTTAGTTTCAAAGAAGAATTTGCAGAGGTAGAAAGTATGTTTAGTACGAACAGGAAGGAGTCCTCTTCAGTAATTTTAGTAATAGAGGACATAAAATAAAGAAAAAAGAAAATTACAGCACAGGAACAGGCCCTTTGCCCCTCCAAGCCTGCGCAGATCCAGATTCACTATCTAAACCTGTTGTCTGTTTTCCAAGGATCTGTATCCCTCTGCTCCCTGCCCATTCATGTGTCTGTCTACATACATCTCAAATGACGCTATCATGCCCGCCTCTACCACCTCCACTGGCAATGAGTTCCAGGCACCCACCACCCTCTGCGTAAAGAACTTTGCATGCGTACCTCCTTTAAACTTTCCCCCTCAATTGAAATCGTGACCCCTAGTAATTCAGTCCCCAACTCTGGGGGGGGAAAACTTCTTTTTATTCACCCTATCTGATCCCCTCATGATTTTGTAGACCTCAATCAGGTCTCCCCTCAACACCCATCTTTCTAATGTTAGTAATCCTAATCTACTCAACCTCTCTTCATAGCTAGCACCCTCCATATTGGCAACATCCTGGTCAATCTCCTCTGTGCCCTCTACAAAGCAACCACATCCTTTTGGTAATGTGGTGACCAGAACTGTACGCAGTATTCCAAATGTAGTCGAACCAAAGTCCTATACAACTATAACATGACCTGCTAACTCCTGTACTCAATACCCCGTCCGATGAATGAAAACATGCCATGTGCCTTCATGACCACTCTATCGACCTGTGTTGTCACCTTCAGAGTTCATTGGACCTGAACACCCAGATCTCTCTGTGCATCAGTTTTCCCCTAAGTTTTTCCATTTACCGTATATTCCGCTCATGAATTGGATCTTCCAAAATGCATCACCTCGCATTTGCCTGGATTGAAGTCCATCTGCCATTTATCTGCCCACCTTTCCAATCTATCTGCATTCTCTGACAGTTCCCTTCACTATCTGCTACTCCACCAATCTTAGTGTCGTACTGTAAACTTGCTAATCAGACCATCTGTACCTTCCTCCAGATCCTTTATGTATATCACAAACAACAGTGGTCCCAACAGTGGATCCCTGTGGTACACCACTGGCCACAATTCTCCATTTTGAGAACCTCCCTTCCACTACAACTGTCTCCTGTTGCCCAGCCAGTTCTCTATCCATCTAGCTAGTACACCATGGACCCCATGCGACTTTACTTTTTCCATCATCCTACCATGCAGAACCTTATCAAATGCCTTACTGAAGTCCATGTATAGGACATGTGCAGCCCTTCCCTCATCTATCAACTTTGTCACTTGCTCAAGGAATTCTAGCAGATTGGTAAGACATGACCTTCCCTGCACAAAACCATGCTACCCATCACTCATAAGCCCATTTTCTTCCAAATGTAAATAGATCCTATCCCTCAGTATCTTCCCCACCACTGATGCCACGCTCACTGGTCTGTAATTACCTGGATTATCCTTGCTACCCTTCTTCAACAAGGGGACAAGGTTAGCAATTCTCTACTCCTCCAAGACCTCACGCGTGCTGAAGGATGCTGCAAAGATATCTGTTAAGGCTCCAGCTATTTCCTCTCTCACTTCCCTCAGTAACTTGGGATAGATCCCATTCGGACTTGTCCACCCTAATGCCTTTTAGAATACCCAATGCTTCCCTCATTCCCCACTCTTTCTCTCTTCTCCCCCCCCCCCCCCCCCCCAACACCTTATGCTGACTTGACCTACAGTAATCAAACGTCTATCCCTAACCACAACGTCCGTCATGTCCCTCTCCTCGGTGAATTCTGACGCAAAGTACTCATTTAAAAATCTCACTTACTTTCTATATTCTGGGATATTTAGTTGCCAATCTTGCTCTTCCCTCAACCAAGTCTCAATAATAGCAATACTCCCAGCTACTAATCCAAGCCCTAAATTCATCTGGCTTACCTGCTACACTTCTTGCATTGAAACAAATGCACCTCAGACCACCTGTCTCTTTGCATTCATCTGCTCTCTGCCTACTCTTTCCCCTCAGTCACACTGACTTTACTATCTAGTTCCTTACAAGCTTTTAGTTACTGCCTCCTTACTGTCCACTAACCGCCTCATTTTGGTTCCCATCCCCCTGCCACATCAGTTTAAATCCTCCCCAACAGTGTTAGCGAAAGCACCCCCAAGGACATTGGTTCCAGTCCTGCCCAGGTGTAGACTGACTGATTTGTTATAGTCCCACCTCCTCCAGAACCATTTCCAATGTCCCAAAAATCTGAGCCCCTCCCTCCTGCGCCAACTCTTATGCCACTCATTTATCTTGCCAATTTCATTTCTACTCTGACTAGCATATGGCACTGGTAGCAATCCTGAGATTAGTACCTCCTTGAGGTCTACTTTTTGACTTGGCTCTGAACTCCCTAAATTCTGCTTGTAGGACCTCATCCCATTTTTTTTTAAAAACCTATCTCATTGGTGCCTATATGCACCACAACAGCTGGCTGTTCACTCTTTCCCCCTTTCAGAATGTCCTGCAATCGATCTGAGACATTCCTGACCTGTGCACCTGGGAAGTAACGTACCATTCGGGAGTTTCGTTTTGGACCACAGAACCACCTATCTACCCTGCTTACGATCGAATCCCCTTTGACTATAGCCCCTCCACTCTTTTTCCCCACCCTTCTGTAAAGCAGAGCCAGCCACGGTGCCATGAACCCGACTACTACTGCTTTCCCCGGTGAGCTATCTCCCCTGACACATCCAAAACGGTATACCTGTTTTGGAGGGAAGTCTCCACATTGGACACTTTCCTGCTATGCCTTCCTGCTTTTTCTCTGCCTTTGGGTCAGTCATTCCCTTTCTCCCTCAGCAATCCTATTGTGCGGTAGACCAATTTGCTAAACGTGCTATCCACGACTTCCTCAGCATCGCGGATGCTCCAAAGTGAGTCCATCCGCGGTTCCGGAGCCGTCATGCGGTCTACCAAGAGCTGCAGCTGGACATAATTCCTGCACATGTAGCAGTCAGGGACATCGTGTCTCTGAGATCCCACAATGAGCAAGAGGAGCATAACACAGGTCTGGGATCTCCTGCCATTTTTACTCTTTAAGCTTAGCTTAGTCCTACTACAATATCAAATAATAGATAAATGAAATGAAAAAATTTTTACCAGTCACTACTTACCAGCACACTATTTTAAAAAAAAAGTCTTACCTTATCAACGCACGAGTTTTTTTTTTGGTTATAGTAGTAGGGTGGGTGGGAGACACTTGGGTTTAGCCACAGCCCAAATATCAGCTCACTCCCCTTCCCAGAGAGCAGTTCGACTGCTCCTACTCACTCCGCTGCCAAAATGAAGAACTTACCATCCCGGCAGCCCCCTGGTCCTTGGTCTTGCTGCTCCTACTGATGCTACAAGAATGGAGATCAGGAATACAGTCCACTCTTTGGAAATTGGTACAGTTTACAAGTTGGTCCAAGATACCTTTAGAATTCCATTCATCATTGAACCGTCAGGACCTTGACCTTGATCTTTAACCTTATCCTTAATCTGAGGTTAGCAAATCTGATGCACCAGTCTATTTCTACTACCATTGGTCTGTCTGTTATTGAAGAGGATGAATTTTTTTCCAGTGATGTTTTACTATTACTACTACTACTTCCAACCTTCTAATGCATACATTTTTAAACTTAACTATAATTGTTAAAAATAAATTTCACAGTTAGAAATACTTGTTTTCATCATGGATGGTAAATTTGTGTATTCTTGATTATGAAATTTGCAATGAGGAATTAGCTTCAATTTGTTAAATGTTTTCAATTGTAGTGAATATGCTTATTGTGATTGAAATAAATACTTCAGAGTAATTTGAAAGTTAAGCCAACATCTGTTTTGCCAACAATACACCTTTGTAAACAACAAATTTCTATTTAAATAATTTATTTTATCTTGGACGTTTCACAGAAAGCAGACATTCCTTCTGCAGTCCCCAGTTCGTCCCAGCAGCTTGAATCCATTTCTGTGGTGACTGTGCCCTCTAGTGTCAGTACCATAGCAGATCTAAACAATGTGAGACAAGAGGAGATTGCTCCTCCTCCCCACAGCAGCCCTGAATCCCAGATCGACCCCTACAGAAAACTCAATCCTGAACTACCTCCTGTTATTCATTCTGTCAGTCTTGAGAGGCTGAGAGATCCAGAACCGACAGCAACTCGAACTGCAGAACCAACAAAGGTACCGCTTGCTGTAAAATCCTTGGCGCACCGTACGTACAGAGCTTCTGCATGCTTCTGCTCAATCATTTGCTTTGCCTATGTAGTTGATCATTTCGCTGAAGTTAGAGGCCAGACCAAATGTGTTTTCAACAGACCAGTGGCCAGCTTTAAACACTTCCTACAAATGTTACTGACATGCTTTGTAAGTACTGTGTGGTGGAGTATTCACTCTATTATAAGGCAACTGCACTAACATTTAGTATTCAATCACAAATTTCTCTTTTCTAACCAAAACAACTTCTACCCAACATACTAAGTTTTAAATACTAATGATCAAGTTGATGTAATTGATACGACTTCCATTTCTATCATTGTGCTGATAAGTTTAACAGTTTTTTTACTAATTTAATTGGTTTGGCCTATACCTTGAACTTTTGCTTAAATATCTTTTCTACTTTGAAAGCCTTCTGTAGTTCTTTCTATTTCATCTTAGAAGGTACTTTGAGTGTGCTAGTCTGTACCTTTCATGGACTGCAAATAGTATTGCTGTGGCCTGATCAGAGGGGATTCTGAGTTTTAATTGCATTAATTGCAAGCATCAGCATGTTTGCCAATGTTTGTTTTGCTTTCATTTTAACTCTTTTTCAGATCCTTTCTCAGGGCAGTTGCTTCTGTATCCTAATAACTTGGACTATTGGAGGAGACGAGACTGAATTCTAAAATACCATAAGTTTAGGAGTGATCTGCAATTGTAAACTTTCTGTTCAGTTGATTCTTTTTGTGTCAGTTAAGGTAGAAGCTGCTAGTTCTGTTTTAGTTTAAAAAAACCTTTAACCTGCTACTTCAACAACTGCGTTGCAATTTTGACTTTTGTACAGAACATCTTTTTCAAAAATTGACAAATAACATCACAAAAATACATAGCAGCTTATTATAGCAGCTATGCTAAGTGGAAATCATGTCAATGTTTGGTATCTATAAGTCTCCACTTAAAATTGTTTTGAGAATGTGAGTACTAAATCTCACTTTGAGTTCTGTCTGACAGGCAAAGTTCCTCCATATGCCAGCAAACTCTGCCATGTAATATAAAATCAGTCTTTTCGCAGATCTTGCTTTCTTCAGCTCACATACTTTAAAATCAAAGTCACTTCATCAACTGCATCAAGAGCACTTGATGCATGTTTCCTTACATGGGCTCCAGTCTTCAGAATGGAAGGGCATGGCCAGAAACCCAAACAGAAGTTACTAGCATTGTCAGAAGTCTGATATTAGTGGCCTCTGCCCCACCTTCAGTGCCACAATATGCATATATTAAAAGAGAAATTAACGTGTTAGTTTGAATTGAGGCCTTTCAAAATAAAAACTACTTTATTTCACTGGTTGTAACTTAACTTCTGTGCAATTTATTGCATCCCTCCAAGTGCAAATTGAGGTTAGTTTATTATATCATTTATTTTTGAACACCTCACCTATTTCAGTAGACTTCTAAATTTTGGCAATTCTGGAACTCTTTTTAACTACTTCAGAAATTCTTGGGTGTATATGATTTAAAGTTTGTTTTTTAAAATGTTCTGGTATCATTTAAAAGATTTCCTGGACACATTTTTGAAAAGTCAATTGGAAACAAATTTTCTTTGCATCTGTAAATTCTAAGCAAGCAAGCAAATAACTGAAAATCAGAAATAGATTGCTGGAAATACATCGCAGACCCATCACTTCAGGAAGACAAGTTAACATTTTCTTCTATGTCCTCCAGAACATGTGCTCTGATTTAGGGTGTATATCTTTAAATCTTTGTGTATTTTGATTGTGGGATGTGGTGACAGAAATACTGCATACTTAAAGCGGTTCACGTTTTTTAATTGCTTTGCATCAGTGCTTGTGCTGTCCCCAATTGTTTAACTCTGTGCTGTGCAGATATATGAAAAGGACTCGTACAACAATGAACTTCCAAGGCAGAATTATGACATCAAGCAGCCAGTAGGCAACCATCCTGCACTGAGAATTGATAAAGACCAAGTTTATGAACCACAACATCAGAATATTGAGGAGCAGACACGCTACAGAAATGGATCTCAAACAAAATATGAGCAGCAGCTCTCCCCAAGTTTTGGGTCTATATCACATTATGAGGAAAACTTACCTGGTTACAATGACAAGTGGCTAAATTATAATGAAAAATCTATTCAACATGACCAACCTCCACCTTATTATGAGGACCAGCATCCAATTGACTATGATCCGAAGCACAATGAACATTATTCAGATCGTGACTACCATCCAGTTCGTGAAGAGCCACCATCTACAGGCTATGAGAACAGATTGCCACGTTATGAAAAGCCGCTTAAAAGCCACAAACCTTCACAGCCACTTTACAGTGATCAATCCCTTCGTGGCTACGATCCTCATCCTCGATATGAAACCAATCTACAAGCTTTTCATCCTCCAACACCCAGGTCTCTGGAATCACAACAGCAGCCTTTTGATTCCCAAGTCAGAAGCTATGGCCAGGTTCAATCCCAAGAATATAATTCTCTCCCTCAGCAATTTGAACTGGTCCAAAATACAGATACCTTTCCACCTCCTCCTCCACCCCCTCACTCTAAAGCTTCTGAATCTACACATCCTGTTAGTAAGCCATTGCCACCACCACCCATAAAGCCAGATGTTGATGAAGAAATGGATCCAGCAATGAAGCCACAATCGGTGCTTACCCGAGTGAAACTGTTTGAAAGTAAAAAGTCCACTTCGTCAAAGGCCAAGGACCCAACTGAAGTAACGTCAATGAGGGTAGGTCAAGCCATTAAAAAGAACAGTGTCTTAGCTTAGTTAAAGATAATTATGCCCTTCACGTTGCTTTTCCTATGCCTCTTGGTAGGATCACACTCTAACTTCCACTGTAGAACTTTGGTTAAGTTTGGATCAAGTCCTGTGTTTTATTTGACAGGCACTCTTTCTGACAACATGCAGTTCTTCACTTTTAGGAGGGAGATTTCCAGTGGTCCAATATTATGCTTGAGAATAAGGTTTGAACATTATGGCAGGTTTACAGTTGCTGTAGCTTGAACATATAAAGCAGAACTGTCATCTTTCAAGTTCTTGATCATAGAAACCTAATTTCTTCAAATTTGTGGTTGTTGACTGTTGTAACCAAAATGCTTCCACAACCCATGTACTAGTGTCGGCACCTTTTTTGGGTTCTTTCTAAAAGAAGCTGCTGTTTTCTAAAATTTAATTATAGCATTGCATTTCTGTGGAGCACATTGTCATAGAGCTGTGCAGCATGGAAACAGACCCCTCGGTCTAGCTCATCCGTGCCAACCAGATATCCTAAATTAATCTAGTCCCATTTGCCAGTATTTGGCCCATATCCCTCTAAATGCTTCCCACTCAGGTACCCAACCACATACCTTTTAAATGTTACTTTTGGCTTTGTGTAGCTTAAATATTTTAAGTTGTGTGAAGTAGCTTTCAAGCCTGTGTTAGTCTTTTGTGCCAAGAGAAGGTATTTCTTCAAGTTTGGTTTAAATTATACAAAGTTCTGGACTTGGAATTTAAAAATTGCTAGAAATACGCCATGTCCAACAGCATTGAGGGGGGGCGGAAAAAAGGATAACTGAGCTGGTGAAGGGCCACATCTGTATATTTCAAAGCTGACACAGCCATGTATTTCCACTTGCCTGTGTGTTTTGTATTAAATTGCACATTTACAATTCGGTGACTTTAAATATTTTTAATAGAATTGTCAACAGTTTATAAACAACTAAAGTCACAATTTTATTTAGTGCACACATTTTGATTGATTGAAAACCTTCCTGGATCTCTAATTGTGTATTACCAGTAATACTCATGTTGTATTCATCGATTTCCATTTGAATGCTCATTTGGATATGATCCTGACCCTTGTTTCATCTTTGCTTCTTCTATATAACTTGAATTGTGGTATAGTTGTGTAATTGCTGCAATTCTCTGGGCAACGTGCATTGCTGTTGCACTTTGTGGTAAAATCTTTCTCTGAATGAGACCACTTGTCGGTCATGTCTGCATTGATAGGATTAGACTGCATTTGCTTTTCTGTCTTCCAGGCCTTGATTTGTAGGTTACAGTATCTCAAGTACACGGTGTTTATTTTTCAAGTATGTTCAATGCTTCCATCATCCTTTCTTGTAGTAAATTGCAGATTTCCACCACCTTCTGAGTGACAATTTTTTTTCAACTTCCATCTAATCCTCCCACCAGTTGCTTTACATCTATGCTCCCTGGTTTATTGCCATCTCTTGCTAACGGAAATGGATCTTTTCTACCATTTCTTTAGGCTGCTAGTACATCTGTGGTTGGAGTACGCCAGCTTCCTTCTGATCTCAATCCGCTACTGGTCATAAATTTTAAATTTAGCCAAGGTGTCATGGCCAATTCAGCAGATTTCTTCCATCAACAAATAACTAGCTTACTACAAATAAAATCTAGTCAAGTAAATGTATAAAGATTATTGAAATAAAAGATTTGGATGTACAGATTTAGATATGACTTTTATTGTAACCTCCCAAAATTAGTGAGGCAAGTACGGATGACAAACAAAGGCCAAACTCCCCTCAGAATATATCACAATCTCCAAGGCAGTTTCTTTACTTCTAATGCCTTACCTTGCAGATTTTGAGGCCGTTTCTCACCATGGACTTGCTCAACAATAGCTTATAAGATAACAAAGTGTGAAGCTGGATGAACACAGCAGGCCGAGCAGCATCTCAGGAGCACAAAAGCTGACGTTTCGGGCCTAGACCCTTCTGTTGTGATTGCTCAACCTGAATTATTGGAATCCTCATATCAGCCCAACTCTCCAACTTCTCATTGAGTTTCACAAAGATAGTACTGCCTCTGGATGTTATTTGAGCTGAGTTGCACATGTCAGGTATTGCTTGTGGACTCAACCTCCACTCGACCGTATTGAACTAATTATGCACCAGCTTATTTTGAGCCCTCCTCGTATCCTAATGCTTCTGAGTCCTCACCACACAGTCATTCAGCTGCAGTAGGACTTGTCTGAACCCCAACTATACGGAGCTTATGTAGTTCAGTTGTAGACAATAGGTGCTGGAGTAGGCCTTTCGGCCCTTCGAGCCAGCACCACCATTCGTTGTGATCATGGCTGATCATCCACAATCAGTATCCTGTTCCTGCCTTATCCCCATAACCCTTGATTCCACTATCTTTAAGAGCTCTATCTCTTTCTTGAAAGTATCCAGATAGTTGGCCTCCACTGCCTTCTGGGGCAGAGCATTCCATATATCCACCACTCTCTGGATGAAGAAGCTTTTCCTCAACTTTGTTCTAAACTCTTGTCTTCAGCAGCACTGCGAATTGCAACCAAGTAACACAGAATTTGCTTCCATTTAATTTTCTCCTGTAGAGCACGATCCTGAAACACTCCTTGGTGTCATCCTAATAGTTCTGAGTCACCAATTGAAACCGCTGCAACAGACCCTGTTCCCAGTGCTAAGCAGAGTGAAAAGGGTTTTGGAACAGCTAACCGTAGCAGACACCTAAAAGCCTCTGTTCCTTTAAATGTTTTCCATTTTCACAGAATGTTACCTGACAATACACATTGCACAAAGCAACCAACGTTTGCATTATACACCTTGGCTAACCTTCCTTAATGACTACTGTTCCAAAGAAAATATCAGCTGATCCAAACTTAGCAGAAATCCTCCATTTCCTCATGGAACAGTTGATTATTAGCAACTTCTGAAATATCTCTCATTTAGAAGGTTATTTTTAAAAAGGCCTTTGGATCTGACTTGACTTGGGCATAGTTTTAAACAGATGTGTAGAATTTGATTCCAAAAATGCTCAATTCCAAATTGTTTTTTCTTACTACAGCCACCTGAAGTAGCTCCTAAGCCTGCGTTAGTTCCAGTCAACACTAACAAGGCCATTACTCATTCAGCACCAGAACAAGAGAAATCTTCACATTTATACAGGTGCAGCTATTATATTTAACCTCTGGTTTTTGAAAGAACCTTGTTGCATCTTGATTATAGAAAAAGACTTGAAGGACTCGCATTTATATGTGTACAGACAATTAAGTATTTTTGAAATATATCTATTATTGTAATGTTGGAAACACCTACAGCCAATTTGCATGCAGTAAGTTCCCATAATCAGCCATGTTATAGTGACCAGATAATTTTGTTACGATGTTGATTGCAGTACTGGGATTTGTCATGCCATTATCTGGCTAGACTGAAGAAACAAAACAGGTAAAATGACTTTTCTTGGTGTGGTTTTAGACTACCAACTAAGGGAAATATGTAGAGGAACAACTTTGCCAGGATATTCTAGAGGGATATGAGGATTGTAGAATGGTTATGAAGCAAGACTTCATTCAAGCATAGTCTGGGATAGCAGTATTGTGAAGGGCAGAGAAGAGCAAGGAGCTCCTAGTGGGTTCAGGAAAATCTTCTCCAGAAAGTTTCCAATTCACTGAGAAAGGAGACACTGCTCACCTGGTCCTTAGGCAGACCACGTCTCAGCAGGGAAACACTTAGAGAGCATTGCTCAATGTATCAAGGCTTAGATTAATTACACAAAAGGGCAAAGTAAAATCCAGAGTAAGAATAATTAATTACATGGGAGAAAAGCCAACTTCAATGGGGGTAAGCTTGAATCTAACCCAGATAAATTGGATCTAAGGTTAGCAGGCAAACCTAAAGCCGAACATTTGGGATGCCTAAGAAGTGTATCCTATGCAGGTATGTTGCAGTGAAGGGGAAAGATATTCACATTCAGAGTTCACTAGTCGGTGAGAGGTGGGGTTAGGATGAAGAAGAAAAAATGTGCCTGTGACATATCAGGTGGCTGATGTAGCTAAGACCCAGGTTGCAAGTTGAATTCTCAGAGGGGAATTAAACAAGCAAATAAGAGAAGAGAAAAGAAAATAAGAAAAGAGACTGGCAGCTAACATAAAGGGTAATCCCAAAGATAATTTTAGTAAAAGACTGGTAAAAGTAGGAGTTTGGATGTTGTCTGAAGTCTGAGCAAATCTAGCAGCTCAAAATTAGACACCCATGAGGTACGGTAGGCCATCAACAGTATCAGAATTATATTCGACAATTAATTCATGACCTACCATATATGTCCATAAGACCATAAGACATAGGAGTGGGAGTAAGGCCATTCGGCCCACCGAGTCCACTCCGCCATTTAAATCATGGCTGATGGGCATTTCAGCTCCACTTCCCTGCACTCTCCCCGTAGCCCTTGATTACTTGTGAGATCAAGAATTTGTCGATCTCTGCCTTGAAAGCATCTAACATCCCGGCCTCCGCTGCACTCCGTGGCAATGAATTCCACAAGCCCACCACACACTGGCTGAAGAAATGTCTCCTCATTTCCGTTTTAAATTTACCCCCTCTAATTTTAAGGCTATGCCCACGGGTCCTAGTCTCCCTGCCTAACGGCAACAATTTCCCAGCGTCCACCCTTTCTAAGCCATACATTATCTTGTAAGTTTCTATGAGACTCCCCTCAATCTTCTATACTCTAATTAATGCAATCCCAGGATCCTTAGCCATTCATCATACGTTAAACCTACCATTCCAGGTGTGAATCTCTGCTGGACACACAAGGGCAAGTATGTCCTTCCTGAGGTGTGGGGCCCAAAATTGGACACAGTATTCTAAATGGGGCCTAACTATAGCTCTATAAAATCTCAGAAGCACATTGCTGCTTTTATATTCCAACTCTCTTGAAATAAACGACAACGTTGCATTCACTTACTTAATCACGGACTCTACCTGCAAGTTAACCTTTAGAGAATCCTGGACTCCCAGATCCTTTTGTACTTCTGCTTTATGAATTTTCTCATCGTTTAGAAAATAGTCCATGCCTGTATTTTTGTCCAAAGTGCAAAACCTCGCATTTGCACCCTCTCATTAACCTAAGCCAGGGAATCAAATAAAAGAAAAATACTGCAGATGCTGAAAAACTGAAACAAAAAAACAGAAAATGCAGGAGAATCTCAGTAGGCCTGGCGGCATCTGTGGGGAGAGAAATAATGTTAACACTTTGGCTCCAAAGTATAGTAATTGGGCCCATTCAGTTCTGAGGAAGAGTCATATCATATAGGACTCAAAGCATTAACCATGTTTCTCTCTCCACACATTGTTCAGGACCTGCTCAGTTGCTTCAGGATTTTCTGTTTTTAGGCCAAGGAATCAACCTGGTTCAATTCAGATGTAAGGGAGTCTGCCAGCTGCAGCATCTGACGCACTTAAAATGAAGCACCAATGTAGTACAGCTGCTATTCAGGAAAGCTGCAGAAGCAGCATGTGATAGAGTTAACCAGCTACGTAACAAAGTGAAAACTTGCTCCTCCAGTGCTATAGTTTGGTTTCCCCCTGTCTATCTCGTGTTCAGATCCTCATCTTGACTAATGAAATTGGAAGTACCTAGTCTATTGGAACAATGTATCAGGTCATGTTCTCTCTGCTGCTGCAGTGTCCATAGCTCAGAATCCAGCTTACCATGAAGCTGATGTTCTCCAAGCTGGAAACTTTTTCTATAAATGTGATTACTGTAGATCACTAGTTCGCCCACCAGCACCACGTGCAATGTATCTCCTGCCAGGTGTCTTAACTGTATCTGGATCAAATGGGAAAGGTTTGGAGGGATATGGGCCAGGAGCAGGCTGGTGGGACTAGTTTAGTTTGGGATTATGTTCAGCATGGACTGGTAGGATCAAAGAGTTTGGTTCCGTGCTGTATGACTCTGACTGTGACTATTTGTATTTGGATATTGGGATGCAAGGCTGAAGTATTGAATTAATTTTCTGCTTATGGCTTTTGGAAGGAAAATTGATGACACTTAGATCATGGTGCAAGAGGAGGTAATTCAGTCACTTGAAAAGGTTAAAATTGAGATAATTGGCACTTGTAAGATTACAGCTGAGGCATTGTATGTAGTTCTGGGCACCACACTAAAGGAAAGTTTGTGAACACGTTGGAGAGTGCTGAAAAAAAATCACAAAAATGGTTCCAAGACCATGAGAGGGCAGTTACGAATGTAGATTGGAGAGAATGAAACTGTTCTTCTTAGACTTTTGTCTTCCTAAGAAGAGATCTGAGAGAAGTTTTCAAAACCATAAAAGGAATGGGTTGAGTAGATAGGGAGAAACTTCAACCTTTTTAAAAAAAAGAATGA
Source organism: Stegostoma tigrinum (assembly GCF_030684315.1). Taxonomy (NCBI): domain Eukaryota; kingdom Metazoa; phylum Chordata; class Chondrichthyes; order Orectolobiformes; family Stegostomatidae; genus Stegostoma; species Stegostoma tigrinum. The sequence goes on along the minus strand of NC_081389.1, from coordinate 26,606,129 downwards.
AAGGACACAGATGTAAAGTGATTTGCAAACATAAATGGAATGAAAAGAACATTTTCACACAGGTAAAATTTGAATCTGAAATGCATAGCCTGAAAGTATGGTGAAGGCAGTTACTTGAGACATTCAAGAGGGCAATGTGCAAGAGTATAGGGAAGAACACGAAGTCACTGCTCATTGAAGAGCTATTGCAGATGCATTGGCCAAGCAGCCTCCTGCACTGTTACGATTCCTATGATTTTTGTCTGTACTTGAATGTTAATAAGGTACCTGGATTATATGCAATACATGTATGGATGCTGAGGGAAAGGAGACTAAATGGCAGAGCCACTGGTCATAATGTTTTAGTTGTCTTTACACTTGGGTAGTGGGCACATGGCATAGTGCTGGTATCTCTCCCGGCTTCTTGGTTCAGAGGTATTCATGTCCAACTTTTCCAAGAGGCCTATATTTGTACTTGGGGGTACCAAAGTGGACAATTGCAAATGTTACACCTTTGCTGACAGAGGTGTAAAGATAATCTTAAGCTAGTCAGTTTTAAACCTTGATTACGAAGAATCTTCTAGAAACAATAATTCAGAATAAAATTAATACAGGACACATTTGGACAACAGCATGTTACCTTACAGCAAACCAGCACACATTTTTTGAGGGTACATAATGTTTATCAAGGTTGGAGATTTTTGAGTTAATAAAAGATTAATGAGGGCCATGCTATTGATGCAGTGTATGAGAGTTTTTGGAAGGTACTTAATACAGTGCCACATGACTGATTTTTGCCAACAAATATAGAAATCGTGCAATAAAAGGGACATTAGCAATATGAAATTGACTGAATGACAGGAAATAATTTAGTTAATTGATTGTTTGGAGTAGTGGATAGTTTATGGTACATTTTTGCAGGAGTAAGTATTGAGATCGCTGTTGTTCCTGAAACACAGTTGAGTAAAATAACAAGAATTTGTGCCTAATGCTGACTTTACCTGTATTGTGAACCGAGAGTCACATAATATAGAACTTCAAAAGAATGTAGGCTTTGGATGTAAGTTTCCTCGCTGAGCTGGAAGGTTCGTTTTCAGACGTTTCATCACCATTCTAGGTAATATAATCCAGTGAGCCTCCGGTGATGCGCTAGTGTTATGTCCCGCTTTCTATTTGTGTTTAGGTTTCCTTGGGTTGGTGATGTTACTTCCTGTTCTTTTTCTGAGGGTGGTAGATGGGCTCCAAATCAATGTGTTTATTGATGGAGTCCCAGTTGGAATGCCATGCTTCTAGGAATTCTTGTGCGTGTCTCTGTTTGGCTTGTCCTAGGATGGATGTGTTGTCCCAATCAAAGTGGTGTCCTTCCTTATCTGTATGTGAGGATACGAGTGATAGTGGGTCATGTCGTTTTGTGGCTAGTTGATGTTCATGTATCCTGGTGGCTAGCTTCCTGCCAGGTTGTCCAATGTAGTGTTTGTCACAGTTCTTGCAAGGTATTTTGTTTGTTGTCTGTATAGGGTCTTTTAAGTTCATTAGCTGCTGTTTAGTGTGTTGGTGGGTTTATGGGCTACCATGATGCCAAGAGGTCCGAGTAGTCTGGCAGTCATTTCCGAGTTGTCTTTGATGTAGGGGAGAGTGGTTATGGTTTCTGGGCACGTTTTGTCTGTTTGTTTGAGTTTGTTGCTGAGAAATCGGCGGACTGTGTTCATTGGGTACCCGTTCTTTTTGAATATGCTGTATAGGTGATTTTCTTCTGCTCTTCGTAGTTCCTCTGTGCTGCAGTGTGTGGTGGATCATTGAAATAATGTTCTAATGTTCAGGGACATAACACCAGCGTTTCACTGGAGGCTCACTGGTGATGTTACTTAGAATGGTGACGAAATGTCTGAAACCGAACCTTCCAGCTCAGCGAGCAAACTTACATCCAGAACCTCAACCTGAGCTACAACTCTTCTCAAAACTCGCAAATGTAGGCTTTTTTTTTCTGGTGGCAGATTAAATTTAGTTTAGAAAGAATTGCTATAAATAGGAAAGAATCTTTTCTGTGTGATTGGCTAACTTCATTGCCCTGTTAAAGCTATAATGTAATCACAAAGTAGCTGGATTTCTTTACCTGCAGAGGTCCTGAAACTCAGGTGAAACTTGCAGAAGATGCTTCACAAATAAATCATTATAGCGCAGATGAAGATGAGGAAGATTATAGGAAGCAATTGTCTTATTTTGGCCGCAGAAACTTGGAACAAAAGCCAACAACTCAGCCTCCAGCCAGCAGCCATCCTGAATCTGTGAAATCATCAGAACCTGTACTTCAGTCTAACTACACTGGATATTTACCCAGGTTGGTTGACAAGAAGAAGTTTTAAATTTTTGCCAGGCCTTTGTATATATTTTTTCTCTGTTGCAGTTGAGAATGTTTCTGCCTTCATGAGAGTAAGATTACAGATTAAGTACTTGCATAGTTCTGCGACTGAATTCTAAGGTACAAAGCGGTTAAGTTCCTACCTGTGCTGGTTAATTGTCAGTGTAGCTGCTCTGGAGGAGGTTTCATTCCCATGGGTGGAGTGAGGCAGGAAGAAGGGGAGGGGTGCAGGGGTGGAAGAAAGAAGTGAGGTGGAGCAGAATGGGATGGGTAGAGGAAGTGTCATGAGTGCAGAGGAAGGGTCTGTAGTATGGAGGATGAGATGACCAGGTAGAGAAAGGGCAGGCCATGTGGTGGAGAAAGGGAGGGTAGAACATAGAACATAGAAAAGTACAGCACAGTACAGGCCCTTCGGCCCACGATGTTGTGCCGTGGAATAATCCTAATACAAAAATAAAATAACCTAACCTACATTCCCCTTAATTCACTGCTGTCTATGTGCCTGTCTAGCAGTCGCGTAAATGTCACCTAATGACTCCGCTTCCACGACTACCACTAGCAAACTATTCCATGCGCTCTCAACTCTCTGGGTGAAGAACTTCCCTCTGACGTCTCCTCTATACCTTCCTCCTAACACCTTAAAACTATGACCCCTCGTGGCAGTCAATCCTGCCCTGGGGAAAAGTCTCTGGCTATCGACTCTATCCATGCCTCTCATTACCTTGTACACCTCGATCAGGTCACCTCTTTTCCTCCTTCTCTCCAGTGAGAAAAGTCCAAGTTCAGTCAACCTCTCCTCGTAAGACAAGCTGTCCAGTCCAGGCAGCATCCTGGTAAACCTCCTTTGCACACTCTCCAAAGCCTCCACATCTTTCCTATAATAGGGCGACCAGATCTGGACACAATATTCCAAGTGTGGTCTCACCAGGGTTTTGTAGAGCTGCAGCATAATCTCGCAGCTCTTAAACTCGATCCCCCTGATAATGAGAGGCAAAACACCGTATGCTTTCTTAACAACCTTATCCACCTGGGTGGCAACTTTGAAGGAGCTATGCACTTGAACACCAAGATCCCGCTGTTCCTCCACACTGCCGAGAATCCTGCCTTTAATCCTATATTCAGCATTTAAGTTCAACCTTCCAAAATGCATCACTTCGCATTTATCCAGGTTGAACTCCATCTGCCATTTCTCAGTCCAGCTCTGCATACTGTCAATGTCTCGCTGAAGCCTGCAATAGCCCTCGATACTATCAACGGCACCTCCAACCTTTGTGTCATCAGCAACCATACTAACCCACCCCTTAACCTCCTCATCCAAGTCTTTGATTAAAAACTACAAAGAGCAGAGGCCCAAGAGTAGAGCCCTGTGGGACACCACTCAGCACTGACCTCCAGGCAGAATACTTACCATCTACAACCACACTCTGCCTCCTGTCAGCCAACCAATTCTGAATCCAGACGGTCAAATCACCCTGTATCCCATACCTCCTGACTTTATGAATGAGCCTGCCGTGGGGAACCTTATCAAATGCCTTGCTGAAGTCCATGTACACCACATCCACTGCTTGACCCTTGTCAACCTGTCTCGTGACTTCCTCGAAGAACTGCTGACCACAGATGTAAGACTGACTGGTCTGTAATTTACAGGGATTTCCCTATTCCCTTTCTTGAAAAGAGGAACAACGTTTGCCTCCCAACAATCTTCCAGTACAACTCCCGTGGAGAGTGAGGAAGCAAAGATCTTTGCCAGCGGCTAAGCAACCTCCTTTCTCGCTTCCCGGAGCAACCTAGGATAAATCTGGTCTGACCCTGGGGACTTATCAATCTTAATGTTTTGCCAAAATTTCCAGCAAATCAACTTGCTCAATCTCGATCTGTTCAAGCCTGTTTTCCTGCTCCTCAAAGTTCTCATTCACAACAAGGTCCCTTTTCTTAGTGAAAACCGAAGCAAAATACTCATTTAGGGCTTCCCCTATCTGCTCAGACTCCATGCATAAGTTCCCTACGCTATCTCTGATTGGCCCTACCTTCTCCGTGATCATTCTCTTATTCCTCACATATGAGTAAAATGCCTTTTGGGTTCTCCTTAATCCTTCCTGCCAAGCCTTTTTTGTGCCCCCTCCTGGCTCTCCTCAGTCCACTTCTGAGCTTCTTCCAAGCAAGCCTGTAATCCTCTAAAGCTGTGCTAGACCCTTGCTTCCTCCACCGTACTAAAACTGCCTTTTTCTTTTTGACGAGAAGCACCTCTGTTCCCATCATGCAAGGCTCCTTAATCTTACCCCTTCTTACCTGTCTCAGAGGAACAAATTTGTGCATCACTCGCAACAATTGCTCCTTAAACAGCCTCCACATGTCTGCTGTGCCCTTTCTGTGGAATAGTTGCTCCCAATCTGTACTTCCCAGCTCCTGTCTGATAGCGTCATAGTTTCCTTTACCCCAGTTAAATATCTTCCCCTGGTAACTGCATCTTTCCCTTTCCATGGCTATGGTAAATGTGAGGCTGTTGTGGTCACTGTCACCAAAGTGTTCTCCCCCCACGAGATCTGACACCTGTCCTGGCTCATTGCCGAGCACCAAATCCAAAATGGCCTCCCCCGGCGGCCTGTCCACATACTGAGTAAGGAAACCCTCCTGACAAAAACGGCTCTATCCAAACCATCTGCATTAAGGAGGTTCCAATCTATATTGGGTAAGTTGTAATCACCCATAACAACAACCCTGCTACGTTTGCACTTTTCAACAATCTGCCGGCCAACGATTTCTTCGATCTCCTACTGCTATTTGGGGGTCTATAGAAAACCCCCAGTGAAGTGACTGCTCCCTTGCTGTTCCTAACTTCCACCCATACTGACTCAGTCGACAAACCTTCCTCTGCAATCTCAGCCCATACCACCTCAGTAGACGAGTCCTCATCAAAGGTTCTTTCAGCCACTGTTGTACTGTCCTTGACCAACAAAGCCACACCTCCCCCTCTTTTACCACCTTCCCTGACCTTAATGAAAGATCTAAACCCTGGAACCTGCAACATCCATTCCTGACCCTGCTCTATCCATGTCTCCAAAATGGCCACAACATCGAAGTTCCAGGTACCTATCCAAGCTGCAAGCTCACCTACCTTATTCCAGATACTCCTGGCATTGAAGTAGACGCACTTCAATCCAGCTTGCTGTTTGCCAGCACACTCCTGTGACAGTGAGGTCCTGACCATGTCCTTCCTACACTCATCCTTCTGTGTACTAGGACTACACCTCAGTTTCCCATCCCCCTTCTGAGCTAGTTTAAATCCACCCGAATAGCACTAGCAAATTTCCCACCCAGGATATTAGTGCCCCTCTGGTTCAAGTGGAGACTGTCCTGTTTGTAGAGGTCCCACCTTCCCCAGAATGAGCCCCAATTGTCCATGTACCTGAAGCCCTCCCTCCTGCACCATCCCTGCAGCCACGTGTTCAGCTGAAATCTCTCCCTGTTCTTTGCCTCGCTATCACGTGGCACGGGTAACAAACCAGAGATAACCACTCTGTTTGTTCTGGCTCTCAACTTCCACCCTAGCTGCCTGACAACCCTATGCCTCTTTCTACCTATGTCGTTGGCGCCTACGTGGACCTTGACTTGGGGCTGGTCACCCTCTCCCCCTCAGTACCCCAAAGACACTATTCGAGACATCACGGACCCTGGCACCTGGGAGGCAACACACCAATTGAGTCTCTTTCGTTCGTGGCAAACCTTCTATCAGTTCCTCTAACTATTGAGTCCCCAATGACTATCATGCTCTTCCTATCCTCCCCTTCCTTTCTGTGCCAGAGACCTGCACCCTACGGAATGCCCCTGGTAAGTTTCTCCACCACCACCCCCCCACCAATTATCCAAAACGGTATACTTGTTTTTTAGGGGAATGACCACAGGGGATCCCTGCACTGACTGCTTCTTCCCCCTTCTAATAGTCACCCAGCTTTCTTCACGTAAATAGTAACTTATTTCCCTGAAACTCTTGTCTATCACTGACTCTGCCTCCTGAATGATCTGAAGTTTATCCAGCTCCCGCTCCAGTTCCCTAACGCGGTTTTGGAGGAGCAAGAGTTGGGTGCACTTCCTGCAGACGTATTTGGATGGGATACTAATGGTGTCCCTCACCTCATACATCATGCAGGAGGAACATTCCTCTACCTGCACTTCCATCCCCGCTAATCCTCTAAACAGAAGGTTTTAAAAAAAAGAGAAGCTTACCTTGATTTGTCCCTGGTGCATAAGGTTAGAGGAGGTGGATGGGTGGGAGGCCCTACAAGGGTCGGGTCTCAGGTTTACACAACGATCAGTTGTATAGCCGAGGGATGGGGGTTAAAAAAAGGTCACTCCCTTTCCAGAAACCTCTGACCTGAGGTGCTGCCGATCGAGGTAAGCTTTTTATAAATTCAAACAGTGACTCACCGGCTTCCTGACAGGCCCCTGGTCCAAGCTCCCACTCGCGCTGCTGCTGCAACAAGAAATGAAGAAGGATGGCATAGGATGGGCGGAGGAAAGATGGGATGGGCGGAGGAAAGATGGGATGGGCGGAGGAAAGATGGGATGGGCGGAGGAAAGGATGCATGGGAGAAAGAGAAGGGAAGTGAATGGGATGGTGAGGGGGAGGGGTGGATAGGAGGGGAGATACAGTAGGAATGGGAACGCAGCAAATGAGGGACACATGAGTGCTACTATTTCAAATTCATACTGTACTTCTCTTACATTCGGTGGTTTACTTTTCAGGTTGTTTCAGCTGTGTATGCATAGGAGACAATTAACCATTTGGCCCCTCAAGCCTTCTCTGCCATTCAGGCAGGTCATGTTTGATCAATCACCTTGTAAATATTGATGTCATCAGCATCTGGAATCTAATACACAAAAACATATGATTAGAAGTAGGTCATTCAGTCCTTTTATCCTTAGTAAGATCTGATTGTAATCTGAAATGCCTGACTTAACTTACCTTTTTCTACTCCTTACTTAACGAAAGTCTGTCTCCTTCAATATTCAATAATTCTTACCACTACCTTTTCAAGAAGAGAGTTGCAAAGATGCCCTCAGCTCACTGAGGAAAAACAAATTTCCTTTTCTCTTTTAAATGGGTACTCATGATATTTAAACAGTGGCCCTCAGTTGTAGCTCCTTCCATAAGATGAAACATCCTCTCCACGTATACCATGCCAGGACCCCTCCGATCTTTTTCGCTTCAATCAAGCCTCTTAGTTTTCTGAACTCCAGCAGTTGGAAGTCGAGCTTATCTAATCATTCCTCACTCGATAACCACCCTGACCTAAATTCCAGATATTAATCGAGTAAACTTTTTTACTGAAGTGCCTTCAGAACATTTCCACCCTACCTTAAATAAAATGGCCAAGACTATGCATAGTATTTAAGCTGTCTCGCCTGTGCCCTGTATGACTGAAATATAACCTTGCTTTTTTTGCATTCTGTTCCCCTTGTGCTAAATGCCATTCAGTTGCCTTTCCTAATTAACTCTATCTGCACACCAGCAGTTTGTTGTTCATACATTTGAACACCTAAATACCTGTGCATCTCAGAGCTCTGCAATCGACAATGGTTTCATGGTCATTATTAGACACTTAATTCTATCTGCCATGGCAAGATTTAAACCTTGGTCCCAAGAACATTATGGATGTCTCTGAATTAATAATCTAGTGATTATCATGAGGCCATTGCCTCCCCAAAGGAAGAATGTCATGGAATATTTTCCACTTGGCCAGATGAGTGCAGTTCCAACAACACTAAAGAAACTTGACACCATCCAGGACAAAGCAGCACTGCATCCACAAGCATCCACTCCCTCTGCCACCAACACTAAGTAGCAACAATGTGTACTATCTGTTAGATGCGCTTCAGAAATTCACTCAAGATCCTCAGGACAGCTTCCAAAACCATGACTGCTTCCATCTAGAAGGATACTAGCAAGTACATGGGAATACCACTACTTGCAAATTCCTCTTCAAGCCACTCACCATCCTGATGTGGAAATATATTGCCCTTCCAAATCAGCAACAAGCTAATTCAAAGTTGTTTATGAGCTTGCAGTTGTCTGTTCAAATTAACACAATTTACCAAAATACTGATTTCATGTGATTGATTCACAACATTGCACTTCAATAAATAAATTTTAATGTGCATCTAGATTGCATCATTTTCCCCAAGTATACTGTGACATCCTCACCAATATGAAGTGCATCACATCAAAAAAGATGCGAGCTGATATTGTGTTAGAAGTTATAATTTTGTAATGTTTCTGTTTAGCTTTTGTACTTCTCAAATGTTCCATTAAGTAAGTTGGCTATACCAGAAGAATTGGGATGTGTACTGCAATCATTAATGGGCTAAGTGCACCATTTTGCTAGATTTGGGAATTAGTGTGTTTGTGATGTTTACACCCTTTTTTTGTTGTTTCTGATTGCAGTTTCAAAGAACTGAACGTAGAAATATGCTTTACTAAGAATTATAAATTTTTTTACAGGAGTGCACAAACAAACTTGGATCATGTTGTCAAATCCAGCACCAATGAGAAGAAATATGATTCTGTATCACAGTTGCCCAGCCTTCAGTCACGGTATAGGCCACCACCACCATCTAGTTTGAGCTCTTCGTTGCCACTGCCAGGGCATCCCAAGCTTTCTCCATCTGAAGGTAATGCTATTTCTCTCTACATTTGTTTCGAATACATTTGGTCTGCTTTAAGTATATATAGAAGAAATAGCTGCCCATCTGCTGGAGAGTGAATCAGTTCATAATTTGCGCAACATAGTGCACATCTGCAGAGTTCATTGCAGCCCAATGTAAAATACAGAGCGACCGCATTCAAACCACTGTTTCTGTGTGATTGCAAGAAATTGTTTGTAAGTTGAAACAGGATAGAAAGAAAAGAATTCCATGTAATAACATGGCTCATAAGTTCCTTTAAGATACCTCAAATCATTTTGCAAGTTTTATGAAGGTGATCGTTATTGTGTATGCAAGATCAGCACCCTGCTTACACAGCAAGGTCTGGCAAATTGCAATGACTTAAGTGACCAGTTAACCTGTTTTGATGTTTGAGAAAGGATAATTCATCAAAGCCACAAAGAAAACCTCCCTGTCACTCTACAGTTGGTGCCATGGAATTTTTGATCATGCAGGTGGGGTTTCACTAACGTCTTTCAAAATGAATCTCCCTCCTGCAGTGCAGCAGTGAAATGATGCTCTGAAATTTGTGCTCAACTCATGGACTGGGGCTGCAAGACTATCTGAGCCACACTATCTCCTGTTAATGAAATATGCGTATTTATGTGAATCTCAGGCTCTGATTAGAAATTCTTTCAAATGCAAAATCTTTGTGCATTGATGAAATGATGTGTGTTGTCTTCCCTCTGGAATCTTGTCAATGTTTGACCAGTAACAAAGAAACATAGAGATGTTTAAACTCCCATCTGTTTGGCTTTCTCTCATACTTGTAACTAAAGAATACAAGGGATGAACTAAGTGTCGTCACTATAATTAAAGAATCCGTATTACACAGACTAATGAGGCTAAAGAAAGAAAAGTCCCTGGCACTGGTGGCTTGCATCCTAGGATCCTAAAAGAGGTAGCTAGAGTGGATGCATTGGTTCTAATTTTAAAAACATCTTTGGCTCCTGGAGAAGTAATAGAGGATCGGAAAACTGCTAATATGACATGCCCACGCAAAAAGAGAGGAAGGCCAAAAGTGGGTAACTAAGCAAATTAGCCTAACATCTTGTTTTTGGAAATCTGTTGAAGTCAATTATTAAGGAAGTAATAGAACATTTAGAAAATCATTCACTAATCAGGTAGTGTCCGCATGGCTGCATGAAAAGGAAATCCAGTCTGACTATTAGTTTATTGAGGATGTCTGAGAGTGAATAGAGAGGAGCCAGTAGGTCTACTATATTTGAACTGACAGAGGGCATTCGACAAGGTACCTCACAAAAGGCCATCATGTGATCTGTTGTGTTGGAGCTAGTAATAATGATGTGGATAGAGAATTGGCTCATTGCCATCAAACAGTGAGTGGAGATAAGGGGTTGTTCTTCAGGTTGGAACCCTGCTGGTTATGGGTTGCCCAAGTAATCAGTGCTGGGAAGGAATCTGTTTACAATATATATTAATGACTTAGAGGAAAGATGTGGATATACTGAAGCCACACTTGCAGACAACACTAAAATCTATGAAAAGTTTGGTTGTGGGAGGATGCAAATGGCTTAGAGATATATTAGTACGTTTAGTGCCAAAATATTGAAAGTGGAGTATGATGTGGGAAAATGAGGAGAAGTTGTCTATTTTGGAAGAGAGAACAGAAGAACATAATATTACTTAAATGGAGAGAAACTTCAGCTGCAACATAAGTGGATTTGGGAGTAACTTGTGCATGAAACACAAAGCTCATACTCTGGTATGCAGCAAGTAATCAGGAAGACTAATGGATTGTTGGTCCTTATTTCAAGGGGGTTGGAGTATAAGAATAGGGAAATCTTGCTGCACCTAGACAGAGGTGATGAGACCACATTTATACACAGCAGTTTTGATCTCCGTATTTGAGAGAGTATCTCAATTTATTGGACAATGTTCGGAGAAGGCTCACTAAGAAAATCCCTGGTTATGGAAGGATTGCCTTTTAAGCAAAAAATTTTTAAAAAGTTGGTATTTACTCAATGGTGTTTAGAAAAATGAGAGGTGATCTTATTGAAACGTATAGGATTCTTAAGGGACTTCACAAGGTAGAAGCTGAGAAGATGTTTCCCTCGGGAGAGTCTTGGACCAGAAGGCATAGTCTCGGAATAAAGGGTGCCAATTTAAAACCAAAAAGGTTTCCCTTGAGGGTGGGTTGCGAGTCTTTTGAACGTCTTTCCACAGAGAGACGTGTGGACAGAGTTCTTGTGTGTATTTAACACTGAGATTGATTACGTTACTGATCCAGAGTCTAAGGTAATTGGAAAATGGCAGTAAAGTGGACAATGAGGAATGTCAGATCAACCATGATCATACTGAATAGCAGAGCAGGTTCAGGTGCCAAACAGCCTACTCTTGTTTGTAATTTTTATGGTGACTTCCCCTTTGCTGCAGACTTAAACGTATCAGGTAATTGCGCAAGGTTCACAAAAGCCAAAATACAGGTTCACCTCCCCTGGCAGTGTCACTGAACATGCTGTTGAAGCTTTTCATCTTGCATTGATCAGGATAGAATCTCAGTACTAAATCTCAAGGGAACAACAGAGTATCCTGCATAAGAGGATGTTGATTTATTGGCAATCTTTGAGACTGGCAGACTTCCTGTTCATGTTAATATTTTCCACTTTTAGTGAGGGATTCCTTCATTTTCAAAAAGAACATAGAGGACCTGCAAGTTGACAGCAATGCAGTGACTCTGTTTACTTATTTACTGCTGCAGGAAGCTTTATAGATTTAGAACATAGAACATTACAGCACAGTACAGGCCCTTTGGCCCTCGATGTTGTGCTGACCTGTCATACCAATCTCCAGCCCATCTAACCTACACTATTCCATGTACGTCCATATGCTTATCCAATGACGACTTAAATGTACCTAAAGTTGGCGAATCTACTACCATTGCAGGCAAAGCGTTCCACTCCCTTACTACTCTGAGTAAAGAAGCTACCTCTGACATCTGTCCTATATCATTCACCCCTGAATTTAAAGCTATGCCCCCTCGTGCTTGCCGTCACCATCCTAGGAAAAAGGCTCTCTGTACCCACCCTATCTAACCCTCTGATTTTATGTTTCAATTAAGTCACCTCTCAACTTTCTTCTCTCTAATGAAAACAGCCTCAAGTCCCTCAGCCTTTCCTCGTAAGACCTTCCCTCTATACCAGGCAACATCCTAGTAAATCTCCTCTGCACCCTTTCCAAAGCTTCCACATCCTTCTTATAATGCGGTGACCAGAACCGTACGCAATACTGCAAGTGTGGCCGCACCAGAGTTTTGTACGGCTTCACCGTAACCTCTTGGTTCCGGAACTCGATCCCTCTATTAATAAAAGCTAAAACACTGTATGACTTCTTAACAGCCCTGTCAACCTGGGTGGCAACTTTCAAGGATCTATGTACATGGACACTGAGATCTCTCTGCTCATCTACACTACTAAGCATCTTACCATTAGCCCAGTACTTTGCCTTCTGGTTACACCTACCAAAGTGCATTTATGTGCCACATCCCAATATCTTTGTGATCTAGACACACAGCCAATGTTTGAATCTTTTCATTGAGTCAAATGTAGCAATTATGAATATAGCAAACTGCAGAGTTTAACTAATGTGTACCCAAATAGGTGGTATTGCCATGGGATGCCCTCTAGGACTGCTTTCGCTGACATCTTTAGTTTCCACGAGAATTGTTCCTTTGAGGGAATAGCCCTTGCCTCCTACCCCTTGCATGTTTTCAACATATAAATGATAAATTGCTATCTCAAATCGACAGCTGCATTGTAAGGACTTCTGACATGGTTGATTATTCTTGCCTCAAGTTTAGCTTTGAAATGGAGCAGTTAAAATAGTGCATTTTCCTCTGTGCAGGTTGAGAAATCTGCAGTTGTTTTTAAAGCATGCCAATTTTGACTGATCAGTATATGTTTTGGTATTTCTACAGTTTCACACTCAAGGTTGGCCTCACTAGCAGCCTTTTAAGTTAGACCTGAGCTCTTGCTTATTCGGCAGGCTTGATGCTGAAATAGGCCACATGTAAACTATCTTGCAGAATATTGACCATTCCGATTGATCATTGCTTGCTGGTCACAAACTCGTGCTTGGGTCTAAAGCTGCCTGTTATTGGCCTTGAGAAGTGCCAAGTCTACCTCAGCTTATAAAGATGGTGTCTTAAGAAAAAATGAGCTACATGTGAACAGCTAGCTTCACATATTTCTGCTGTGCAATTGCAATATGAGTGGTATTCTCTGCCTACAGAATCCTGTTATGCAAAAAGATATTTTGCCTACCACACAATTGAGTAATGAGAGATGAATTGCATTGCCAGTGTGATGCCAGGTATGTAGGTCATACATCTTGGTGACTGGTCATAGGCTAAGGGACCTTTTCTGCTGTATGACTCCATCAAGTCTGCACCAACAATAACTACCACAGAAGATGCGCTGGTCCCATATCCTTGAACATTGTGCTGTTTCAACTGCTGGTCAAAATTTTTTTTTAAACATTGTAAGGTTTCTGGCCTCTTTCACCTTTTCAGGCAATGCATTCCAGATTCTACCACCACCATGATTGAAAACATTTTTTTCTCATTTCCTTCCTGAATCTTCTCTCCCTAAAATTGTGCCCCATTGTGGATCATTACAATATAACGCATACCTTCGCGATCAAGCATCACAGTAACGACAGTGTTAAACCAGCCAGTGTTTGCAAAAATTTGAGGATAGTGTCACGTGTTGGATGTGCTTTCATGATTAGACAACATTTGCTGTACGCTCATACTAAGAATTATGCTGACAACTAATTTCATGTTATTGGTCAATCTGTGTTGCTCATTTACTCATGATAAAAATTACTCGCAGGATTTTGTACTTTGCAAACAGACCATGTCCATGTACTGTACATTTTTAAAATTAATGAGAACTTGGAGTCTGTCATCCTTGGGTGCATTTTCCATGGTGATGCCTTGTTCAGTTGGGGTCAATCAATTAATACCCTCTTCTCGTGCAAATTGTTGGTCCTTTTAAGGTCTGGTGTTCTTGTGATTCTGACCTAATAAATGCAGATCAAAAAGGTTCAACAATGGTCCTTGATATACATATTATTGATGCTAAATAAAAGCTTCCTCATGGATAAATTACTGCCTTTGAAGGGTAATGATGTACTTCCTCCTGAGTGTAGTGACTCAATTTGGTGACAGAAAGTGACTATGCATAGATCTTAGATGGAGTTAGGATCAGGTTTTTTGAAAACTCATTTGTAAAGATGTTGGCATCCCTGGGTAGGCCAGCATTTATAATCCTTAAGAAGGTAATGGTGAATAGCCTTCCCGAATGAATGTACTCTGTGTGTAGGTACACCTAGAATACTGCTTGAGAGTTACATGTTTTGACCCAGTGACAATGAAGGGACAGTGAAATAAGGGCAGGGTGTGGATTGGAGCGGAACTTGCAGGTGGTAACGTTCCCATGTAACTGCTGCTGTTTACGTTCTAGGAGGTAGAAGTCATGGGTTTGGAAGGCACTGAAAAAGGAGTCTTGGTGAGGTGCTGTGGTGAATCTTGTATGTGGTGCACATTGCTGCCACATCATGTCAGGGTGGTGGAGAGAATGAATGTTGAAAGTGTTGGATGTGGTGCCAATTTGTGCTGAATGCCATCCAGCTCCTTGAGTGGTGTTGGGAGTTGCATTTGTCCATGCAAGCAGAGAGTATTCCTGTGCATGCCTGAATTGAGCCTTGTATATGATGGAGAGGTGTTTGTTTAAACTTCCACCCATTATTCCCACACCACCCTAACATCCACATCACCACCACCAAAAGAATGATGATAGTGGGAGATTTCAGTAATTGTTAAGCTATTAATTGTCAAAAACCAGTTGTTGGATTTTCTCTTGTTGGAAATTGCCTTGTATTTATGTGCTTTTAATGTTAGCTGCTACTTAACAGCCCAAATCTGAATGTTGTCCAGATGATGCTTGATTTGGACGTGGACTGCTCGAGTTTCTGAGGAGTTGAAAATGGTGCTGAAAATTTTACAATCCTCAGGAAATATTCCGACCTTTTGACCGAATGGTGGTGAGTGACTGCCAGTGACCACAGCCACCTTCCTTTGTGCTCATTATGATTTGAACCAGGTGGATAGTTTCCACCCGATTCCCATTGACTCCAGTTCTGCTGGGATGTCTTGATACCATACTAGGTCAGTTGTTGCCTTGATGTCAAGGGCAATCATCAACACTTTCTCCCTAGTTCAACACTCTTTTTATGTGCTTGGAGCAAGCTGAAGAGTGGTCAGAAGCTGATGAGCCTTGGCAGAACCAAACTGAGCATCATTGTTACTTATTCTTAAGTGCTGATTGATAGCTGTTTTGAACTGTTGATGACCTGTTCAGTCACTTACTATTGATAGAGTAGCCTTAAGTGGTAATTGGCCATGTTGGTTAGGTCTCCTTTTTGTGGCCAGGACGTAACCTAGACAAGCTTCTGGATTGCTGGATAGATTTTATGTTGTCACTATCTAGAATATGTTGGCTCTGAATGAGCTTAGTTGTGAGACATCTTCAGTGACATTGTTGGAATGTTTTGGGACGACTGGCCCTTCAGTATCCAATGCCTTCAGCCCCTTCAGGACATCACATGGATTAAAATGAACTGGCTGATCATGACTGCCATCTATGATGCAATGTACTTTTTTGGAGAAGGCTGAAAAATTTCAGTTAAGATTTATTGTAAATGCCTCAGCTTGGCATTTGCACTCATGCAGGTCTTCCCCATTGTTAAGAATGGAAACATTTGTGGAGCCTCTGCCCATTTGTTAGTTGTTTAATTGTGGTGTGGGGTCAATTTCAGCTCAGTTGGCTGGACAGCTGTTACTGCAACGTATAGTGCTGCCAACAGCATGGGTTAAATTCCTGCACCACCTGAAGTTTAAAATTACGGTCCTGCCTTCTTACTCGTTAGCTGTCCAACGTGAGTTAACTAGACCTCCAGTCATCGCGCTCTCGTTCTTGTGCTTGGTCTATGTGTCTGTGTCGCCCCGTCTTCGCTTGTGTTCCCCCCCCCCCTCCCCCCACTTCTGTTAAAGACTGTCAGTACTGCAGGATTTAGACCTGATCGGTTAGTTGTGGGATCACTTACTCTGTGTGTTGCATTGCTACTTTCACTGCTACGCAAGCAGATGGTCCTGTGTTTTTAGCTTCAACGGGCTGGAACCTCATCTTTTTTTGATATTACTGGTACCTCTCCAAGCATGTCTTCATGCACTCTTCACAGTGAGAGTGAGTGTTGCTACCTTGACTGACTGTATGCTAGCGGGGTGGAGATAGTGTATCTTTTCCTCCCTTTCCTCAAGCAGGCTGGGAGATGTGGCAAAGGCAGTGGGCCAAATGGTTGCCCCCTTGTGCTGTATTATTCGATAAATATTTATGAGCTGAGAACAAGTTGACTAATTCCTTGATAAAGTGTGGGGCTGGATGAACGCAGCAGGCCAAGCAGCATCTTGGGAGCACAAAAGCTGACGTTTCGGGCCTTGAGCCTTCATCAGAAAAGGGGGATGGGGAGAGGATGCTGAAATAGAGAGGGGGAGGCGGACTGAAGATGGAGAGAGGAGAAGATAGGCGGAGAGGAGAGTATGGGTGGGGCGGCAGGGAGGACGGACAGGTCAAGGGGTCGGGATGAGGTTAATAGGTAGGAAATGGAGTTGCTACTTGAGGTGGGAGGAGGGGATATGTGAGAGGAAGAACAGGCTAGGCAGGCTGGGACGAGGTGGGCTGGTTTTGGGATACAGTGGGGGCAGGGGAGATTTTGAAGCTGGTGAAATCCACATTGATACCACTGGGCTGCAGTGTTCCCAAGGGGAATGAGTTGCTGTTCCTGCAACCTACAGGTGGCATCATTGTGGCACTGCAGGAGGCCCAGGATGGATATGTCGTTTGAGGAATGGGAGGGGAAGTAGAAATGGTTTGCGACTGGCAGGTGCAGTTTACTGCAAACCGAGCGGAGGCGTTCTGAAAGCAGCCCCCAAGCATCCACTTGGTTTCCCCAATGTAGAGGAAGCACCATCGTGTACAGCGGATGCAGTATACCACATTGGCGGATGTGCAGGTGAACATCTGCTTGATATGGAAAGTCATCTTGGGGCTTGGGATTGGGGTGAGGGAGGCGGTGTGAGAGCAGGTGTAGCACTTCCTGCGGTTGCAGGGGAAAGTGCTGGGTTTGGAGGAGAGTGTGGAGCAGACAAGGGAGTCACGGAGAGAGTGGTCTCTGGAAGGCAGACAAGGGTGTGGTGAGTAAAATGTCTTGGGTGGTGGGGTCGGATTGTAGATGGAAGTGTCGGAGGATGATGCGTTGTATCTGGAGGTTGGTAGGGTGGTATGTGAGGACTAGGCGGATTCTCTTGGGGCGGTTATTGCGAGGGCGGGGTGTGAAGGATGAGTTGCGGGAAATGTGGGAGACACGGTAGAGGGTGTTCTTGACCATTGCAGGGTGGGGGTTGACGGCCCTTGATGAACGAGGACCTCTGAGATGTGCGGAAATTGATTGCCTCATCCTGGGAGCAGATGCAGCCGAGGCAAAGAAATTGGGAATAGGGGATGGAATTTTGGCAGTAAGGTGGGTGGGAGGAGGTGTATTCCAGGTAGCTGTGGGTGTTGGTGGGTTTGAAATGTCAGTTTGTAGGTGGTTGCCTGAGATGGAGACTTAGAGGTCCAGGAAGGTGAGGGATGTGTTGGAGATGGTCCAGGTGAATTTGAGGTTGGGGTGGAAGGTGTTGGTGAAATGGATGAACTGTTAGAGCTCCTCTGGGGAGCATGAGGCAGCGCCGATACAGTCATCAGTTAAAGGAGGAAGAGGTGAGGTTTGGGGCCAGTGCAGTGCAAGAGGGACTGTTCCACATTGCCTGCCTCTTCATAGGTTTAGCTTGGGCCGATGCCACCCCCTTAGTCTGTAGGAAGTGGGAGGAATCAAAAGAGAAATTGTTGAGGGTGAGGATGAGTTTGGCTAGGCAGATGAGGGTGTTGGTGGAGGGGGACTGGTCGGGTGTGTGGGACAGGAAGAAGCGGCGGGCCTTGAGGCCATCTGCGTGGGAAATGCAGGTGTATAGGGACTGGACGTCCTTGGTGAAAATGAGGTGTTGGGGACCGGGGAATTAGAAGTTCTGGAGGAGGTGGAGGGTGTGGGTGGTGTCACTTAGGTAGTTCCTGGACCAAGGGGGAGAAAATGGAGTCCAGATAGGTGGAGATGAGTTTGGTGGGGGAGGAACAGGCAGAGACGATGGGTCAACCAGGGCAGGTGGGTTTGTGGATTTTGGGAAGGAGATAGAAGCGGGCTGTGCGGGGTTGGGGAACAATGAGGTTGGAGGTTGTGGGTGGGAGGTCACCTGAGGTGATGTCATGGATGGTTTGGGAGATGATGGTTTGGTGCTTGGGGGTGGGGTCATGATCAAGGGGGGTGCGGTAGGAGGTGGTGTCGGAAAGTTGGCGTCTGGCCTCAGCAATGTAAAGGTCAGTGCGCCATACTACAACTGCGCCTCCCTTGTCTCCGGGTTTGATGGTGAGGTTGGGATCGGAGCAGAGGGCTGCCCGTTCTGCAGGGGAGAGGTTGGAGTGGGTGAGAGGGGTTGAGAGGTTGAGGTGGTTAATGTCTCGATGGCAGTTGGAGATGAAGAGGTCGAGGGAGAGTAGGAGGCCTGGGGGTGGTGTCCAGGCGGAAGACTTGTGTTGGAGGTGGGGGAAAGGGTCCGTGGAGGGAGGGTTAGGCTCCTGGTTAAAGAAGTAAGTGTGGAGGTAGAGGTGACGGAAAAACTGCTCGATGTCCAGATGTGACTGGTATTCATTGATGTGTGGGTGGAGGGAGACAAAGGTGAGCCCCTTGTTGAGGACTGACCATTCATCTTCCGTCAGTGGGAGGTGTTGGGGGGGGGATAATGAAGATTTGGCAGGACTTGGTGTGGCTGTCTTCTCTGGGATTGCTGGCTGTGGAGGCTGCGGGCAGAGTGATGCAGTCGTCAGTTGCGGGTGGGGTTGCATTGGCGGTGGGCGGAGTGTCACTGGTGTCAGCAGTCGGTGGAGTTGCGTCAGCATCAGCAGACCTCTTTCTCTGTTACATTGACTGTATCAGCGCCGCCTCTTGCTCCCAAGAGGAGCTCGAACAGTTCATCCATTTTCACCAACACCTTCCACCCCAACCTCAAGTTCACCTGGACCGTCTCCAATACATCCCTTACCTTCCTGTCTCCATCTCAGGCAACCATCTACAAACCGATGTCCATTTCAAACCCACCGACTCCCACAGCTACCTGGAATACACCTCCTCCTCCCAGCCAGCTTCCCGCAAAAATTCTATCCTCTATTCCCAATTCCTTCGCCGCCACCGCTGCATCTGCTCCCAGGATGAGGCATTCCACTCCTGCACATCCCAGATGTCCTCGTTCTTCAAGGGCCGCAACTTGCCCCCTGCGATGGTTGAGAATGCCCTTGACCGTGTCTCCCGCATTTCCCGCATCTCATCCCTCACACCCCACCCTCGCAATAACTGTCCTCACATACCACCCGACCATCCTCCGACACTTCCATCTACAATCCGACCGGAACCATCAAAGACATTTTTCTCACCCCACCCTTGTCTGCCTTACGGAGAGACAACTCTCTTCGCAGCTCCCTTTATCCGCTCCACACTCCCCTCCAACCCCACCACACCCGACACTTTCCCCTGCAACCGCAGGAAGTGCTACACTTGCCCCCACACTGCCTCCCTCACCCCCATCCCAGGCCCCAAGATGACTTTCCACATCAAGCAGATATTCAACTGCACATCCGCCAATGTGGTATACTGCATCCGCTGTACATGGTGTGGCTACCTCTACATTGGGGAAACCAAGTGGAGGCTTGGGGACCGCTTTGCAGAGCACCTCTGCTCGGTTCGCAGTAAACAAATGCACCTGCCAGTCGCGAACCATTTCAACTCCCCCTCCCATTCCTCAGACAATGTGTCCATCCTGGGCCTCCCACAGTGCCATAATGATGCCACCTGTAGGTTGCAGGCACAGCAACTCATATTCTGCCTGGGAACCCTGCAGCCCAGTGGTATCAATGTGGATTTCACCAGCTTCGAAATCCACCCCCCCCCCCCCCGCCGCACCGCATCCCAAAACCAGCCCACCTCGTCCCAGCCTGCCTCGCCTGTTCTTCCTCTCACCTATCCCCTCCTTCCACCTCAAGCTGCACCTCCATTTCCTACTTAGTAAGCTCATCCTGCCTCCTTGACCTGTCCATATTCCCTGACTGACCAATCCCCTCCCTACTTCCCCACCCATACTGTCCTCTCCACCTGTCTTCTCCTCTATCCATCTTCAGTCCGCCTCCCCTTCTCTATTTATTTCAGCATCCTCTCCCCATCCCCATTTTTCTGATGAAGGGTCTAGGCCTGAAATGTCAGCTTTTGTGCTCCTGAGATGCTGCTTGGCCTGCTGTGTTCATCCAGCCCCACACCTTGTTATCTTGGATTCTCCAGCATCTGCAGTTCCCATTATCTTTGACTAAATCCTTTTTGTGTTTGTTTCTGTCTGTTTTTAGTGAATTCAGTGCCTCGGGATATGCCTAGCCTTCTACAGTCAAAGCCTGAACTCCCCCCTCCAAGCAAAGCTCAAGCTTTCAGATCTACCACTCGAGATGAAACTGTTCATTCAAATTTTTATCTGCAGAAAGGTTTTCCTGTTTCTGAAAGAACCCCTGTCAATGGAATGGAACAGACCCAGAAGCAAACAGCTTCAGCGTACAACCGCTTCACCCCAAAGCCGTACACAAGCGCCGCACGTCCTTTTGAGCGCAAGTTTGAGAGCCCAAAGTTTGATCATAACCTCCTACCTAGTGAACCTCATGTACAACCCAAGCCAGAGCCACCCCCAAAAACGCATAGTTCTCCACATCCTGCGGATTTCGACAGTGGTACTGACACATTCCCCAGGCCATCTGACCACAGACCTAAGTACCAGACAAACAATATTCACGCAATACCTAAAGCCATTCCTGTAAGGTAAGACCCTTGACATTTGACATTTGTATAAAGAATGGATTTTTTTTTTGTGTTTGGGCCATGACATTTTTAAAGACTGTCCTTCAAGGAATCACACTTAATGTGTCTGTGTCAGGGTTGTCTATCAGCTGACAGGTTTGACATGTTTAACTCCTCCTAAAACACCCATCCTCAGCTGGAATGTTTGACAGTTAAGAAAAATAATCATTTCAGTGCACAGTCAATTTCAGTGAGGTGAGATTGGATAGTTTTGCACCCCACTGGGGTAGCACATCGTAAATCAAGCCCTGCTATTCCCAGAGTTGTACCAAATGTTAAAGTTGTTTTTTCCAACTATGCACAGTGCCCCAACAAATCTTTCAGAACAAGGTTGACAGAAAGCACAAGAAACAGACTAGGTTTCTGTTGAAACAAGAATTATTATTTATCATATGTAACGACTATAAGCTACAAGAAACATAAACTGCTAATCTATAACACCACCTACTAAAACTCTAACCTCCTTATAAACTTTTCTCCTTACATGTGCACACATAGACAAAAAAAATGGCAAGTAGATTATTGGCAGAGGTAGAGAAAACTGGAAAGTGATTTCACTGATCTTTGCTTTCCGATTCCGATGTTGAGATGATCATTGTTTTGCTAGCCAAGCCCTTAATGACACACTATCTTTCTTGAAGCTTCTACTGGTTTGTAAGTACAGAGCTACTGATTCATTTGGAAAAAATCCATCTGATTTATCAATCAGACACCACCGCACAGTGGCTTTTGATCCAGGGCCTGCCTACTTCCCTGCAAGTTAAAAAAGTTAACTTTTAGAAATTACACTCAACAAAAAATACACTCTAGGGAAAGGAAGAGAGAAAGAAAAAGAACAGGTGAAGCAGAGGAAATCTGGAGTGTCCTATTCAGTTGACAACCATGATTTCGTAATACAAGTTCACTGTCCTGCACCCGGGTCCCCAGTGTTAAAAGCATGGATCATACTGAAGTAAACACACCAGTACAGGGAGATCATCTGATACTGCTGGGTCAAGAATGCATGATTTAAAATCTCTCATTTCATATTGACAATCATGTCTCCAGTGGTTGGTGAGATTGGAAACAATTTTCCTTATTTGATGACAAGCTTTTCATTGTTAACAATATCGCTACTTCAGCCTCTCTAATTAAAGGACATCTTTCACCTGTGCTCCTTTATAAGTATCCTCTTCATCCTTTGAGGCCTTGATGGTTTCTCTATGATACCAGTGAACAATGTTTCCTCCAGGTTTCACAGCTGTATTGCCTCTTGGGAGTCCGTAACAATTGATTAGTGTGCTGATGTGTTCATCTCCAGTTGATGGCATGCACGTACCTCCAGAGGTCTACACAGTAAATGGAGAAATTAGAAGGAATATAGCAGATTAGGCCTAGCCAGTGTTTTATAAGTGTTCAATATAGTTTTTTTGCTTTTGTTTCATCTCTATTTCTTAAGCTGCGGATGCATTTTCTTTACAAACACCTTCTCGACTTGCCTTGCCACATTCAAGGATATGCCTCCATACTTCACGAGCAAGGTGCTGACTGTAATCAATTACCCTGTTCATAGAAAACACTCAACACAATGTAAGCATTAGATGTGATTGTGCACTTGGACAACATTTACTAAATTATTCAAGTACATGAATAAATATGCTGATAATCAATTTAGGATTGTCATTTGGGTTCATACTGGCAGCAACATATATTAACACATTGAACCTTCTGGATGTGAGTTTGCTCACTGAGCTGGAAGGCTCGTTTTCAGACGTTTCATCACCATTCTAGGTAACATCATCAGTGAGCCTCCGAATCGCTGGTATTATGTCCCGCTTTCTATTTATCTGGTTAGGTTTCCTTGGGTTGGTGTCATTTCCTGTTCATTTTTCTCAGGATGGTAGATTGGTTCCAAATCAATGTGTTTGTTAATGGAGTTCCGGTTGAAATGCCATGCTTCTAGGAATTCTCGTGCGTGTCTCTGTTTGGCTTGTCCGAGGATGGATGTGTTGTCCCAATCAAAGTGGTAAGAACTGTGACAAACACTACATTGGACAAACTGGCAGAAAGCTAGCCACCAGGATACATGAACATCAACTAGCCACAAAACGACATGACCCACTATCACTCGTATCCTCACATACAGATGAAGAAGGACACCACTTTGGGACAACACATCCATCCTAGGACAAGCCAAACAGAGACACGCACGAGAATTCCTAGAAGCATGGCATTCCAACCGGAACTCCATCAACAAACACATTGATTTGGAACCAATCTACCATCCTCTGAGAAAAAGAACAGGAAATGATACCACCAACCCAAGGAAACCTAACCAGATAAATAGAAAGCAGGACATAACACCAGCGCTTCGTCGGAGGCTCACTGATGATGTTACCTAGAATGGTGACAAAACGTCTGAAAACTAACCTTTCAGGTCAGCGAGCAAACTCACATCCAGAACCTCAACCTGAGCTACAAATCTTCTCAAAACTCACTAACATTGAACCTTGTTCTTTGCAGGCAGACATACAGAACACGTACATGCACTGTACCTATTTCAACTCAGTGGTATAAATGACAGCCAGCATGGTTCATTTCTCACATCTGACTGATCATATCTTTGATAAGTCAGATTCAGTCTGCCTGGTAGTTATCTTTCAGTCGTTTATTAATAGGTGCATTATTCATAGCTGCTCTTCTATCAATCAGAGTCCACTTGTCAACCAATCAGCATCCTTCTCTTGTGTGGTTTGTGTTGTTTTCCCTTCCTTTGACATTTCTTCTGAATTGTCCTGATAAGCACAACAGAACTTTTTTTTTTTCCCCAGCAATATCCGTGCTTTCCTACCACTCAACCAATTTTCTAGCCAGATCTTCAATTCTGTGTGCTTCAGCTTTAGCTAACAGCCTCTTCTGAGGGACTTTACCAAACGCTATCTGTCTCAACCCTCTCCGTTATTTCATTGAAAATCCTGATCAAAGTTGTTGAGCGTAGTTTGCCTTGAACAAATCTATGCTGGTTTTTATTTTCAACCCCATGTTCTTCCATGTGCTGGTGAGGTTATGCACTTGATTATGGCTTTCAGAGTTTTGCCACTTAAAACATTAGGCTGCCTATTCTAACTGGTTTATCCCTTTGCCCTTTTATGAACAGGGCAAAAAGAAAAATCAGACCCATTAAGCATGCTCCCATCCAACCAATAGTGCAGTCTCTATTTTCACCTATTACACTATCATCAGGAAGACGGAAAAGCAATGGGTCAAAATATGCAGCCAATTCAAGAAAAGCTGTTAAGTAATTCCTCTTCAACTCTCCGTTTGCTACGATGCATCATAAAGCAGATTTATTTCACTGTCTAGTTGATTCAATCTGCTCCTATAAAAAATATTGTTTTTTTTTTAAAAGGCAACAGGAACTCTTGCTGCAAGCCAAGCAGCTCCTCAAAGAGGGGAGTCAGTGCTGTTATGAATTCTTTTGATAATATCTTGACGATCCTGCAAAGGGCTATGGCATGGTGTGCAAATTTCTGTCATTTGTCTGCTGTTTGTGGTGTCAACATTGACCTTGGGCTTTGTAGCACTGAATATAGTATGGGGGCGGTGGGGGGGAAATAACTGATGCAGCACTTATGCTGAAATTGTGGAGATGGAGAGGAGTAGTGAGGATTTTATTCATCTCTGGTCTACGCTTTAACTGACCTGCATTTGCCTGATTTGGTAACAATGCTTTATCCAGAACTGACACTCTTAGGTTTGATGGGCACAAAATTGGTATCACAAAGTATACATCATAAATTTCTTGACATTCTGCCAAAACCAAATAAATGAAGAAAGGAAACAAACCAAGGGTAGGTCAAACATGTTAGACTAGTCAGTGGCTGAGTAAAGTTGTAATGTTTTAGATGTTGGTCATTAAATAGTATAATGACATAGCTTCTCTTCATACATGGTGATTATCCTTTGCTGTCAAATTCTCACCTACTTGTTGTAGAGACATCTGGTACGATTAATGTGCAGACTGACTTGCTTTGTCTCAGCCCTAGTGCATTGGAAGATGACGATGATGACAGTCACACAGTAGTTGCAACAGCTCGGGGAATTTTTGACAGCAATGGTGGTGTGCTGAGCTCTGTCGAGACTGGAGTGAGTATCATAATTCCAAAAGGAGCCATTCCTGAGGGAGTGGAACAGGAAATCTACTTTAAGGTCTGCAGAGACAACAGTATCCTTCCTCCTCTGGACAAGGAGAAAGGTGAGAACTGTCTTTCCTCGTTGAAAATGATTGATTAACCTCTGGTGTCTGTGGCCCATGCTGATAGATGGCAACATCTTAGAACATTAGGGATAACAAGGTCTGGAGCTGGATGAACACAGCAGGCCAAGCAGCATCAGAGGAGCAGGAAGGCTGACAGGTCTAGGTCCGAAATGTCAGCCTTGCTGCTGGTCTGCTGCTTGGCCTGCTATGTTCATCCAGCTCTACACCTTGTTATCTCGAATTCTCCAGGATCTGCAGTCCCTTCTATCTGTTGGAACATCATGTTTGTCTTTTTGATGTTGATTGTCAAATCAAACCCCTTACAGGTGTGAGAGTCACCATTTGTTGATGTAGGTATTCTTCAGTCACGAATGTTTAAGCAGTATTGTCAACAAGTGTCTGATGTCGATCGGGCAAACCCTATATCTTGCATGTCAGACAAGCAAGACTGAACAGCTCTCCATCACCATAACAGACTTAATTAAATATACTGAAATTGTTTTTATAGTGCATTTTTTAATTTCTCTAGGTAATGCTAGTAGATTGTGTTTTACTGGCAGTCAATATTGGATGCTTTTGTTAATGCTTTCCATTTGAAAGTTGCTTTTGGAGTTTATGTTTATAATGTGGATGTTGGACCTTCTCAGCTGAAGTTTTACTGCTTTCTTATGATCAATAATGTTGCAAGTTCTACATGAGTTGTAAATGGAACATTAGAGTAATGCTAATCACAATCTTAGGTTGATCCAAGTTCTTTATAGCCAATCAAGTTCTTTTGAAGTATAGTCCTGTTGGAATTTAGAAACATGGTAGTCAATTTCCTCGCTGCATGGTCCCACAAAAAATAATAATGCAAGTAACCAATATATTTGTGCAGGAGCAAAAACAAAGTTGCTGGAAAAGCTCAGCAGGTCTGGCAGCATCTGTGAAGGAAAAATCAGAGTTAATATTTGATGAAATTTATCCTTCAACCAAGAGCACCTTCCAGGTAAAGCAACACTTCGCCTGGACTTCCCAGAAGTTAGTCTACTGCATTCACTGCTTGCAATGTGGTCTCCTCTACACTGGGGAA
This sequence comes from Stegostoma tigrinum, assembly GCF_030684315.1. NCBI lineage: Eukaryota > Metazoa > Chordata > Chondrichthyes > Orectolobiformes > Stegostomatidae > Stegostoma > Stegostoma tigrinum. Next base: position 26,579,720 of record NC_081389.1, on the reverse strand, counting down.
ACGAAGCGTAGACTTGGCGACTGCTTCGTAGAAAATCTACGTTCTACTTGCAAAAAAGATCCTGAAGTACCTGTTGCCTGCCGCTTGAATGCACCACCCTGCTCCCTGGCCAACATCTGTCTCCAGCTTGCTGTAGTGTTCGGCAAAGCCAAATGCAAGCTGGAGGAACAACACCTCATTTTCCGCTTGGGGACCCAACAGCCCTCCGGACTCGACATTGAGCTCAATCATTTTAGGGCCTAAACACTCATGTCCTAGCGTTCCTCCCCATACACCAGACCTTGTTCCCACATCGTCAGCCATTACACATCTCCAGTTGTTGGTCACTAACAGTCCAAATTAACAACTATTCACCCTCCCAGCCTGATCATTAGCAACTCCTTTGTCTGTCCAACTGTCTTTCTCTTTGGGCTCTAACCTATCGTTTAGTCTCTACCCCACCCACCTCCCTATTTTCTGCATATAAACTGACATTTTCCCAGCCACCGTCAGTTCTGAGGAAGGTTAACTCCCTGACAAGATAACCATAGTAGCACAAGCCAAACCTAGACATACACAGGAATTCCTAGAGGTATGGTTCTCCATCCATACTTCAATCAACAAACATATGGAATTGGATCCCATTTGCAAACCAGATCAAAATCGGAAATGACACTACTCCCTATAACGGACCAACAGTGTAAATTCCAGGCGGTGTAGGATAACGCCGCTTCATCTGAGGCTCCACTGACGATGTCACTTAGCGTGGACGAAACGTCTGAACTAGAACAAGCCAGCTTGGCGAGCAAGTCAACTACCACATTTGCTTTAATGTTTTACGTAACATTGAAATATCCAGGGTGAAATGTTATATATTTTTACAGGTCTTTGCCATATTTGCACAGTTCACAGGATAAGCATATTTTTTTCAGAGATCTATGTGACATCTACTTCCCAAAAAATGAGCTCCAATTCTTAGGCAGGATTTGAGGTAAAAATGAAAATGTATCTAAGATCTAGCGCAGGAGACTCCATAGTTGCAGCTAGGTTTTAGCAGCAGGAAAGCTGACTGACCAGAAGCATTTGTGGTGAGTGAGTGAACCATTGTTTTATTTCTCCAAGGTCCTCTTCGTTGATTTGTTCATCTCTAAAAGCACTCAGTTCTAGTTCTAACACATTGATCTTAATGCCTTCTCTAGGTGAAACACTCCTGAGCCCGCTGGTCATGTGTGGACCCCATGGCTTGAAGTTCCTGAAGCCTGTTGAGTTGCGTTTACCTCACTGTGCGGCTATGACTCCAGATGGTTGGTCTTTTGCTCTAAAATCCTCTGACTCCTCGTCGGGTATGCCCCTCTCTCGCGCGCGCTCTCTCCACCCTCCCAACCATCTCTCTTTTTTTTTCTCCTCTCTGCCTTTCTGGTTTGTCTGGAACTTCTTGGGACAGGAGTGGCTCTGCAGTGCTTTACCTGCTGTATTTCAGTTTATTAAGAATATGTTTAACTGTATTATTTAACTTTCTTCAACCAGTGTCAGCTCCCTTCGTTTCACTCTCGAGATCCGATTTGTTCTGTAAATAAACGTCATGCACTTGTAATCATCTAACACAAAAGCTGAATTAAAACCAGCTTCTTGATTTTGAAAGAATATGCAGAAAATAATTTGATAATCTGTATGGGCTAATTCCTGAATATTCTTTGTGCTAAACGAGCTAATGTGTGAACTTGGCAATTTCGCTGGTGCACAAAACTTGTCCATCTGTTTATGCAATTTGTGATTTGTGAATTTCCACAAGATTCATAGGGTTTTCATTGCAACAGGTTCTGTCCATTGGTTGAACTTCAGGAGTGAGGTACAACATTTGCAGGGAGGTATGGGTTAGGATGTGTTTTGACTCCATGTTCAATGGTAAGAGCTGTGAAGGGTATGCAGGTAGTGATTTTTTTAGAGCACTGGATATAACTTGCAAAAGGTTTTGGAGTGGATTTGTAGCTCTGGTTGTGGGTGTTGAGGCTGGTTGGCTTGCTGTGCTGGTTTGTTGTTCTGCAGGCAATTCATTACCGTACTTGGTAACATCTTCAGTGCAGCCTCTGATGAAGCGTCGGTGTGTTTTCCTGCCTGGCTTTTAAACTCTGTGGTCCGTTGTGATGGATTGTCTCACTTCCGGGTTTCCTCTGTAGTGAAACTTTATATGGGTTCAAGTTCAATCCGTTTATTAATAGCCTGCTTCATGGAGTGCCATGCTTCCAGGAATTTTCGTGCCTGCCTCTGCCTAGCCTGTCCCAGGATCTTGGTGATGTCCCAGTTGAAGCCGTGGTTCTTCTTGTCCATGTGGATTGAGATGAGGGAGTATTGGTCGTGTCTTTTTCTATCCAGTTGGTGTTCATGTCCTCTTGTTGATGTGGATCAACCCTCCGACAACTGCTCACCCGAACTAAAGACTTGCTCCCCGCCATGGACAGGACCGGTGTTATCTACAAGATCCCCTGCAGAGACTGCAAGAAACACTACAATCGGACAAACTGGAAAGAAACTAACAACAAGAGGACATGAACACCAACTGGATAGAAAAAGACACGACCAATACTCCCTCATCTCAATCCACATGGACAAGAAGAACCACGGCTTCAACTGGGACATCACCAAGATCCTGGGACAGGCTAGGCAGAGGCAGGCACGAAAATTCCTGGAAGCATGGCACTCCATGAAGCAGGCTATTAATAAACGGATTGAACTTGAACCCATATAAAGTTTCACTACAGAGGAAACCCGGAAGTGAGACAATCCATCACAACGGACCACAGAGTTTAAAAGCCAGGCAGGAAAACACACCGACGCTTCATCAGAGGCTGCACTGAAGATGTTACCAAGTACGGTAATGAATTGCCTGCAGAACAACAAACCAGCACAGCAAGCCAACCAGCCTCAACAACTTGAAGGTTGCAGAGGAGTAAAGTGGCCAGTTCAATGGTTGGAAGCAAAGGGATACAGGATTTTGTAAGCATAGTTGACCAAAGCAATTGCTTGAACAAGGAAATTGGCTCACTAAGCCTTAAATTACATTGACTTTATCAACTGATTTGTTCCAGCTAGTGACTGAAATATCGTAAATTGTATAAATGGTTTGTTATCCATCAAATTGGCAGCTTCCTCATAAATGTTGCACTTGATTTTAGACCATAAGACATAGGAGTGGAAGTAAGGCCATTTGGCCCATCAAGTCCACTCCGCCATTTAAATCATGGCTGATGGGCATTTCAACACCACTTCCCTGCACTCTCCCCATAGCCCTTGATTCCTTCTGAGATCAAGAATTTGTCGAATGCTGCCTTGAAGGCATCCGACGTCCCGGCCTCCACTGCACTCCGTGGCAATGAATTCCACAAGCCCACCACTCTGGCTGAAGAAATGTTGTCTCATTTCAGTTTTAAATTTACCCCCTCTAATTTTAAGGCTGTGCCCATGGACCCTAGTCTCCCTGCCTAATGGAAACAACTTGCTAGTGTCCACCCCTTCTAAACCATACATTATCTTGTAAGTTTCTACTGGATCTCCCCTCAACCTTCTAAACTCTAATGAGTACAATCCCAAGCATTATTAACATAATCTAATGCATTGGTCTGAATTAGTTTAACTATCACTCTCTCTCTGGCTTTGTTTGAATTGTCACTTGTCGTTAGAAACCCTTGGGGGAGGGTGTATTTAGTGATGTCTTTGTGTAATATTTGCAGGTCCAATTCATTGCGTGGTTGTCATTAACTTTGCTAGCTGTCCTGCTGCAAACCTGCTCAGAAAGCACAAAGTTGGTTATTCAGTTGAGTTGTAGCTTGTGCCTTCCCTGATCTCAAGAATTAACTTTATCCTAATTATAAATCAATCCATTCTTTAGTGTTTAAAACTCTCAGGCAGTCTCTACTTGAATTTTTGACTGGTGTTTGGAAGTGCTGATGCTTATCATCCTTTTATTTCACTTGTTCAATACCAGCTCTTCGCATCAGTTGTAAAACTTACTGCTTAAGCTTTACTGTTCTCAAAGATTTGGAATGCAGGGTTCATGTATAACATATTAACATTGTGCACAGCAATGTTCAGAAATCAATCTCTGGCTAATAATTCCATTTTTTTGTTAATCAACAATGAAGCTGTGTTAATCCTGATTTAAGAACTTTAGGCAAGTTGTAGAAGTGCTGAAATGTAACTGACCTGAGAAAGCTGCCTCATTTGAAAGCTTGTTGCTGCAGCTGCTTTAATTGGATTTTGCTTGTACCTATTGGAAATGGAACACTCACTAGAACTTAGTGTGGGTTCTAAATGGAATATTGCATCATAACTACATCATACTATACCTGGCCTGGTCATACTAGTGGGTGACAAAAGTAGAAACTGGCCCATTGATCTGTGCTAAAATCCCTTCCCTTCATGACTGAAGGCATTGGTTTGATATTAAAGTAAATTAGAGGAGCAGGAAGGCTGACGTTTTGGGCCAAGACCCTTTAGAAAAAAAAGAGGAGGGTCTAAGCCTGAAATGTCAGCATTCCCTCTCCTCTGCCGCTTGGCCTGCTGTGTTCATCCAGCTCTACACCGGAGTGTTTGAGGGAGAGGTTTAACACAGAAATACGCCCCACAAAACAGTCTGTGCCTTGAAGTGAGGGCTGACTGAGGGAAGAACAAAGTTAGATATGAATAGATTATCAGACAAACAAATGACTACAACGGATATTTCTTTCTTCCAGGTGATCCTAAGAACTGGCAGAACAAATCCCTTCCTGGAGACCCTAATTACCATGTGGGGACAAATTGCGTCTCAGTTTTGATTGACCACTTCTGAAGATGAACGTGGGTGCTTGACAATTACTTCAGGATATCTAGACAGTGGATGGAACATTCAATAACTTCTTATCTCTCAATCAGAGAGGAGGTTGTTGGACAACCTAAATGTAAATGCTTACATTCTAAATTCTCTGGGGCCGGCAGGGGCGGGGGGTGGGTGGGGGAGAGAGAATGTGTGGATGAGCTTGCAGTGACACAGGTCTGTAACGTTTTCCCAGTTTGTGTTAACCAGCAAGGATGCCTTACGTTTAGTTTTGTAGCTATGATTTAAAATACTAAATAGATTTTTCTACGTTCTTTAACTTTAGAAACTTTACATGTTTATACAGGTAACCATATCCTATTTTAAAAATAAAAGCTACTTTTCTATGTCTCTTAGTGTGGCTTTGAATGTGTATAGTTGGTCGGCAGAGACTTTCGAACAAATTAAGGTTGGATGTCCTGCCATGCAGGGGGATTGATAGAAAAGTTGCTGAGATCTGTGGCTGTACATAAACCCTGATATCATCCTGGAGCTTGGTTTGTAAATTAACATTTTTTATGTCTTATTTTGTATAAAACAAACTGAAAAGAACTTTCTAAAGAGGATCTTTATATTCTGTTGCTATGGGGCCTTTTGAGCAGTTGTATAATTGCAGCAATAAAATCAACATTTACAACTTTTTAAAAAACACAAACATCTACATTTTTACAGCTCTAATAATATTGCTGTGTTCTTTGACAATGATATGATTTCCCGTTTAAAGGCACTGCATCCTTTTATGCTTTGAGGCACTGTTTGGGCATGTTGAAGTGCAATGAGAGGGGTCTTTTGATAAAGTGACTGACAGGTTACTGTACTGTGTGCCCAAATGTATTTTTGTACTCATGAACAATTTATTCTGGCACGGCAGTACATAGCTCACTGGGGATTCTAACATGGCTTCTGTTAATCACTTCACTTTCAAATGGGGCTGACTTTATTTCCTGTGATTACTCAAATGACACATTTCTAAGTATATCATTATTATTATATTATTATTATTATTGAATAAAAATCTTTTTAAAATATCCGTTGTAGTCATTTGTTTGTCTGATAATCAATTCATATCTAACTATGTTCTTCCCTCAGTCAGCCCTCACTTCAAGGCACAGACTGTTTTGTGGGGCGTATTTCTGTGTTAAACCTCTCCCTCAAACACTCCGGTGTAGAGCTGGATGAACACAGCAGGCCAAGCAGCATCAGAGGAGCGGGAATGCTGACATTTCAGGCTTAGACCCTCCTCTTTTTTTTTCTAAAGGGTCTTGGCCCAAAACGTCAGCCTTCCTGCTCCTCTAATGCTGCTTGGCCTGCTGTGTTCATTCAGCTCTACACCTTGTTATCTCAGATTCTCCAGCACCTGCAGTTCCTACTATCCCTCAAACACTCCACATTATCTGTAAGAGGAAAGACCAGCCAGCAATCTGCATCAGACTTTTTGACTTTCTCGTCGTCAGAGCTACACTCTTTTTTTTTTATATATCTGTGCAGCAACACAGTGTTAGTACTGATCACCAAGGGCAGTCAGATTCCCCACTATCAGCTTGTGAAATGGTCTTTACATAGAGCTTAGATCTGATCGTCTTTCTCTGGTGCTGGATGACACATTTGCTCATTTACCCAAGTGAAACTTGTGACAATTTCCAAATTGAATTGTATCACTTTAAGCAGTAACTGATTAATTTTTAAAATTTTGAAGTTGGAGCTGAATCATGCAGTCAGAGCTGAGACACAATGACAGGAACCAACTCAGCCTCCCTGTTGCTGCCACTCTAAATGCTTTCTGCAATCATTCTGACAACCTTCTGCTGTCTGGAGCATACAAGGCATCCTTAAGAATTTGACACTACAGGGATTCCCCAGCTATCAGGCACCACAGGTTGCATCTGTGTCAGAGCATTGAAAGGCTGTATGTTTCATTATGTCAAAAGCTGCAAATCAATGCATGAGCACATTTGAACATGTGATGTAACAGATGGATTGGATCTTAGCAACGCAAATAATGTGCTAAGATTACTGAATTGTTCCACATTCTTGTACCTTAAGCTTCAACTCTTTCCCCAAACATAAGATTCATTTTAATAGAATGAGGAAATTATCATCAGTCATTTTCTATAGCTTGATGTCAGAACTTGTACTCAAAATTTAGTGATAGAAAGCTAAACATTTTGTTGAACACTACTAATGCACACTGAAATGAAATATATTCAAACTTCAGTTTATTTATCCTCAGACCATCACACTGATTATATCTGAATTGGGTGATTCTTTCCTCACTTCTGACAGCCTATTACTTCTGGCCCCACCACTTGGAGGGAGAGAGAGTGTAGGGTTATGGTCAAATGTGGTTGCAGAGTTCAGGAATTGGGAGGGGAGAGGCTGCTGTTCAGAACTGGGTAACTTAGTTGGGATTAACTGCCTAATTTTCTGCCTCAAATGTAACTGATGGAGAAATTGGATCAAGGAAATGCTGGTCATACCTTTGTGTCTTGAACACCCTGTTCATCAATATAGAGAAACTAACTTTTCAGATCATATGATTGAGAGTCAAATGGCTAATCTTTACTGAACACAATCAAATTGCTGAAGAAACTGAGAATGTCTGGCAGCGTCTGTGGAGAGAAAGCAGAGTTAATGTTTTGAATTAAACTGCTTTTATTTCAATGCGTGAGGTCTTACAAATAAGGCTGATGAGGTCAAAGCATGCCTTGGAACATGAGACTGCAGTGTCATAGCTATTACAGAAACCTGGCTGAGAAGGGCAAGACTGGCAGCTCAATGTTCTGAGTTTTAGATGCTATAGGAAGGTGGAAAGAGATCAGGGGAAATGGTGTTTCTGATTAAGGAAAACATTACAACTGTAAATAGGACATTTGAGGGCATGTACAGTGAAAATGTGGGTTAAAATTAGGAAAAGGGATGAATTAGGAAATGGGACTGTACTATAAACCCACATAGTCGGGGAAATTAAGAAGCAAGTATGTGGAGATCGCAGATACATATAAGAATAATGGGGTTGTAAAGTAGGGGATTTTAATTTTCAAAACTGACTCGGACTGTCATGGTGTTTAAAGGCTTGGATAGTGAGGAATTAGTTAAATATGTTCATTTATATATTAGTTTTTAAAAACAATGTTAATGTAAGCAAAACTTGATCTCAGGAAGTAAGGCAGGGCAAGTGACAAGTGTTAGGTGGGAACACTTTGGGTCAGTGATCGTAATACTATTACTTTTAAAATAATTATGGAAATGATAAGCCTTCCATAAATGTGTAAGTTCTTGTTGGAGTAAGACAAAAATTTTAATGGTATGAAATGAACTTTCAGAAGTTGATTGGAGTAGACTTCGCAGATAAAGGGATGACTGACAAGTGAAAGCCTTTCAAAACTGTGATAACAAGAGTTCAGAGGCACACTGTTACAGTGAAAGGTAAGGCTGGTAAGCTTAAGGAACAATGGATGAATAAAGGTATTGAGATTCTGTTTAAATGAAGAACTATATAGACCACTGGGATCAATTTCTTGAAGAATGAAGAGTGTAGAGGCATTCTTTTAAGAGGGAAAATCAGGAAGGCACAAAGTGCTTATGAGTGTGCTTTTGCCGATTGGATTAACGTTAATCCAATGAGATCCTACAAGTATATTAAGAGCAAGAGAGCAACTAGAGAGAAGGGCCCCTTAAAGATCAACAAGATCATCATTGTGTTGATCCTCAGGTCATGGGAGAGAGGTTAGATGAATATTTCACATCCGTTTTTAATGTGGAGAAAGAAATGGAGGCTAGAGAACTCGAGAGGGGGAATAATTATTGATGTTTTGAAAAGTGTTCACATTACAGCAGGGTCTTAGAAAACAAAGGTAGAATAATCTCAAGGACTTGAACAAGTATATCCTGGAAATTGTGGGGCCCCGAGCAGAAATGTTTGTATCATCTATAACCATGATGAGATACTGAAGGGTAGCTAATGTGCCTTCATTTAAGAAGCAGCCTGGGAACTATAGACCTGTGAGTCTGATAATGGTAATGGATAAGTTATTGGAGATGATTCTGAAAAGTAGGATTTATATGAATTTGTAAAGGCAAGGAATGATTGAGGGTAGTCAGCATATGCAAGGGAAATTGTCTGACAAACTTGGTTGAGTTTTTATTTAAGTAATCAAAAAGATTGATAAGGGCAGAGCAGTAGACATCTGTTTACTTGGACTTCAGTAAAGCCTTTAATGAGGTTCTGCATGGTAGACTAATTAGTGACATTAGATCATATGGGGCTTGGGGTGAACTTGACAGTTGGATACAAAATTGCCTTTATGGTAGGAGACAGAGTAGTGGTGGTGGACGGTTGTTTTTGAGTGGAGACACGTGACCAGTGGTGTTCTGCAGGGATTGGTACTGGGTCCACTTTTGTCTTTTATATAAATGACTTGAATGAGAATGTAGAAGGCATGGATATTAAGTTTGTGGATGACCCAAAAATTGGTGCTATAGTGGACCGTGAAGAAGGTTATCTAAGATTACAAAGATTTTGATCAATTGTGTCAATAGGCTGAGGAGTGGCAGACTGAGTTTAATTTGGATAAATGTGACGTATTGCATTTTTGTAGAACTAACAAAAGGGCAGGACTTACACAGTTAATGGTAGGGTCCTGGGTAGTGTTGTAGAATGGAGAAACCTATGGGTTCAGGTTCATAGTTCTTTGAAGTTTGCATCACAGGTGGTTAAGAAAGCTCTGGATGTAAGCTTGCTCGCTGAGCTGGAAGGTTCGTTTTCAGACATTTCGTCACCATTCTCAGTAACATCATCAGTGAGCCTCTGACGAAGCGCTGGTGTTATGTCCTGCTTTCTATTTATGTGTTTAGGTTTCCTTGGGTTGGTGATGTCATTTCCTGTTCTTTTTCTCAGAGGGTGGTAGATGGGCTCCAAATCAATGTGTTTATTGATGGAGTTCCAGTTGGAATGCCATGCTTCTAGGAATTCTCGTGCATGTCTCTGTTTGGCTTGTCCTAAGATGGATGTGTTGTCCCAGTCAAAGTAGTGTCCTTCCTCATCTGTATGTAAGGATACTAGTGATAGTGGGTCATGTCTCACCAGCGCTTCACCGGAGGCTCACTGATGGTGTACCTAGAATGGTGACGAAACGTCTGAAAATGAACATTCTAGCTCAGTGAGCAAACTTACATCCAGAACCTCAACCTGAGCTACACATCTTCTCAAAACTCGCTGGTTAAGAAGGCTTTTAGGACACTTGCCTTCATTGCTCAGACCTTTTGGTTATACAAGTTGGGAAATCATGTTGAGGTTGTACAGGATGTTTTTGAGGCCTCTTCTGGGGTACTGTGTGCAGATCCGATCTGCCTGTTATAGGAGTGATAATATTAAACTGGAATAAAACTGTGTGAAGCTGGATGAACACAGCAGGCCAAGCAGCATCAGAGGAGCAGAAAAGCTGATGTTTCAAGTTGAGACTATTAAATTGGAAATTGTTCCTAAACTATTTACCAGGATGTAGCCAAAAGAGGGTTTGAATTTTAAAAATAGACTGAAGTTTTTCACTAGACCATAGAAAGTTGAGGGGTGACCTTTTATAAAGCTTTATAAAATCAGGAAGCACGTAGATAAGGTGAATAGCAACTGTCTTTTCCGTAGGGTAGGTGAATTCCAAACTAGAGAGCTTATTTTTAAGTCAGAGGAGAAAGATTTAAAAAGGACATATGGGGCAACTTTGTTTTTAAAACAGTGTCATTCGTATGTGGAATGAAGTGGCGGATGCAGGTAAAGTTTAAAAGATATTTGTTAAATATGTGAATAGGAAAGGTTTGGAGCGATTTATGGGCCAAATGCGGGCAGTTGGAACTAGTTTAATTTGGGAACGTGATCAGCGTGCCCTAGTTGGACCAAAGTATCTGTTTCTGTGCTGCATGTCTCCAGTGGAACTTCTTCAGAACTGGGCAGAACATTAATTCCACTTTCTGTCCACAGATGTTGCCAGGTCAGAGTTTCTCCAACAACCTCTGTTTTTTGCTTCAGATTTCCAGCATTTGCAGTTCTTGGTTTTAGTTTCATGGCTGATGTTTATTGTTTGGTCCTTTATTCCCTGGTTGACTGCTTGACTTGCATTTAATTTAATTTGCTTTTTTCTTGAGAAATGCACTTTGCAACATTATTTTTTCTTTAATCATTTGAGTGGGTGTGTTCATCATCATCATCATCATCCTGCAAACAAATAAAAAAAAGGCACAAGTCTTCAAATAGTGTAAAGAAGATAATCTTTCTTGATATATGCTTTACATACTGTATGACCCAATCTATATTTGATATCAGTGGGATGATGAGAATTTGCTTTTAACATCAGCTTTTGGGATTCTGGAGAGGTAGCATCAACTAATGATTCCTGGTAACTAAGCACCAGTGTTTGTTCAGGAGTCTGCTATCATTGCCATTCATCTCAAAATGCAGAAATGACCCTTCTGTCAGGTCATGTTCCCAGCACCTGAGAGGGTGTTGAGCCACTGACAGCTTGTGAAAATTTACCAGCCTGAGATGTGAACAAAAACCAACTGCATCCAATTTAGTATCGAAGATTTAGCAACAAGTCAGGAACTGGTCGTTCTTCCACGTCAGAGAATTACCAAAATGATAGAAATTCAGGTTGTGCCAAAAAAAGAGTAGGAGCTGCATATAGAAGGCTCTAGGCCCGAAACGTCAGCCTTCCTGCTCCCCATGCTGCTTGGCCTGCGGTGTTCATCCAGCTCTACACCTTGTTGTCCCATGATTATATATCCAGTTCCCTTCCGCTATAAAATGCATCCGAGCCTCACTCGATCATTTAAAAGAATCCTAACCTCTTTGCTGAAAATGCATTAAAGAAACTACATAAAATAACTAGAAAAACCTCAACTACTTTGAGAGTTGCAATATTTATAGTTACCGCAGGCAACATTATTATCATCTGCAGTTCCTATTTGCTCTGAACATTATTATCCATAAGCATTTACTTAGCTCATTGATAACATAAGCAGCTGGAGATTGACTAGTTTGTAAGGAGCACTTTTTTTTCTTTATTTCAGCTTTCTTATTGGACAATTTTACAAACCGTAGGTAGCACGTTGATGCTGCCTGACCTGGTGAGCAGTTCCAGCATTTTCTTGATTAGAAAGAATCAGCAAGAATTTTTAAAGGGGGCAATTTTCTTTAAGTAGCTTGCACGACTTTTGAACAGGTACCAGATGCTTAATGATGGTAACGTTTGAGAATGTTATTATTTGGTTGCAAATTATGTGCAAGTGTCTATGGAAAGGCAACCACTAGGGCATGGTACCTACTTGAAGAGCTGCTGTATTCAATGATAATGGGAACTGCAGATGCTGGAGAATCCAGGATAATAAAATGTGAGGATGGATGAACACAGCAGGCCCAGCAGCATCTCAGGAGCACAAAAGCTGACGTTTCGGGCCTAGACCCTTCATCAGAGAGGGGGCTGGGGTGAGGGTTCTGGAATAAATAGGGAGAGAGGGGGAGGCTGACCGAAGATGGAGAGAAAAGAAGATAGGTGGAGAGTATAGGTGGGGAGGTAGGGAGGGGATAGGTCAGTCCAGGGAAGACAGACAGGTCAAGGAGGTGGGATGAGGTTAGTAGGTAGGAAATGGAGGTGCGGCTTGGGGTGGGAGGAAGGGATCGGTGAGAGGAAGAACAGGTTAGGGAGGCAGAGACAGGTTGGACTGGTTTTGGGATGCAGTGGGTGGAGGGGAAAAGCTGGACTGGTTGTGTGGTGCAGTGGGGGGAGGGGACAAACTGGGCTGGTTTTGGGATGCGGTGGGGGAAGGGGAGATTTTGAAGCTGGTGAAGTCCACATTGATACCATTGGGCTGCAGGGTTCCCAAGCGGAATATGAGTTGCTGTTCCTGCAACCTTCGGGTGGCATCATTGTGGCACTGCAGGAGGCCCATGATGGACATGTCATCTAAAGAATGGGAGGGGGAGCGGAAATGGTTTGTGACTGGGAGGTGCAGTTGTTTATTGCGAACCGAGCGGAGGTGTTCTGCAAATTCCCCTCGTTCTCACACACCACCCCACCAACCTCCGGATACAACGCATCATCCTCCGACACTTCCGCCATCTACAATCCGACCCCACCACCCAAGACATTTTTCCATCCCCACCCCTGTCTGCTTTCCAGAGAGACCACTCTCTCCATGACTCCCTTGTCCGCTCCACACTCCCCTCCGACCCCACCACACCCGGCACCTTCCCCTGCAACCGCAGGAAATGCTACACTTGCCCCCACACCTCCCCCCTCACCCCTATCCCAGGCCCCAAGATGACTTTCCACATTGGCAGATGTGCAGGTGAACCTCTGCTTAATGCGGTATACTGCATCCACTGTACCCGGTGTGGCTTCCTCTACATTGGGGAAACCAAGCGGAGGCTTGGAGACCACTTTGCAGAACACCTCCGCTCGGTTCGCAATAAACAACTGCACCTCCCAGTCGCAAACCATTTCCACTCTCCCTCCCATTCTTTAGATGACATGTCCATCATGGGCCGCCTGCAGTGCCACAATGATGCCACCCGAAGGTTGCAGGAACAGCAACGCATATTCCGCTTGGGAACCCTGCAGCCCAATGATTTCGTTTCGTCAACAACTGGGGCGTTTCCCCGTTCAACCGCAACTGGCCCCGCCTCCTTTTCGTAGCCGTTATTTTTCGTGTGTCTCCTAGCAACGGCGTGGAGCTGTTCGCGTGCTCACGTTCCTGCGGACGCCCATCCCCACCGCTCCGTAGCCATCTGCCTCTTCGCTTCGGCGATGCCTGGTGGCCATCGCTCCCGTTTTCTGGGTTCGACTGCATCTTGGGGTCGGGGCGGCCGCCAATGCCTTCTGTTGGCTTTCGGGGCCGCACAGATGGTACTCGGGGGTCTGATCGTCGCCGTCAGCTTCGCCGCTCTGGCGCTCACTTCCTCGGCCAGGGTCCGACATTCGTGCCCTTTCTGGGCCGGTTTCTCAGTGAGTGACTCCACTTTAACCCGCTTCATCCCCAGATTAACCCGGGTCAGAGTCAGAATAACCTGTTATTTCAGGTTACTGTTAGATATGGCGCTGTCACTACTCGGTGAAGCTAGTCAGTGTTGTACGGTTAACCTGCATCATGGTCGGGTTAACCGTGGCCCGTTTTAAATCAACTAGTGTCAATGTGTAGTTAATTGGGTGTCTATCATGTTAACCTAGTTAGTGTAAAAGGAGAACGCCGCGGATGCTGAAAACCCGAAATGAAAACCGTGCAGGCGAACCTCAGCAGGTGTGACATCATCTGCGGAGAAAGCAACAAGAGTCTTTTTGAGTCCAATGTGCCTTTTCTTTGGAACTCGCGCCAAGCTAACCGGTAAATGTCAGGATAACTCTGGTCATTGTAAAATCTAAGTCACTGTATTTCACTAAAAGGTTAACCCTGGTCACTGTAGGGTTAACTTGCGTTAGTCTGGTTTTCTAGATGAGAGACCAGCCCACAGAAGCGACACTAATGGGCAAAGTGATTGGGTAAAACTGACAGATGGAATTTTAACTTGTTGGAAGTTGAAGATTTTTTTTCCTGAATCTAAGAAAGTCACATCGGAATATTTTCCAAAGAGTGGGAAGCTAGAATCTGTGAGTGAGCTTTTGAGATTACGGTGATCATCTAAAAAATCTGATAAATATTGGCTCTTGTTGCATGGGCAACTGAAATATTAACGGGAAGAGGTTCTAGCTTAGCATGGATCATAGGCTTATGCTGTACAGAAGAAAACCATTTGGCCCACTATGTCTGTTTGGCTCTGAAAGAACAATCTCGCCCACTGCTCTTGCCTTGCATGTCAGTGTGATCTAAGCTGTGGTCAGACTCCTTCTGGAGTAACAGTGCAGAGTTGGGTATTGCTTCTCAGGAAGGTCATTCTGCAGATTTTGATTCTACTTCACTAGAGCAAGATTGAGAGTGTTGAATTGAGAGGATGATTGTACAGGCTTGTATTTCCTTGATTATAAAAGATTAAGAGATTTGGTTCAAATATTTAAAATGTTTATAGAATTTGGCAGGATGGAAAAACTATTTCCTTTGGGTGTGAGAGTCCAGGACGTGGGAACATGACCATAAAATAAGTGTTATGCAATCTAGAGAAGCAAGGGAAGCAGTTCCTTCATGTAAAGGAGAAGAGAAATCTGGAACCTTTTCTTAGAAAACTGTACAGGATGCAGGTCAAATGAAAGAAATTGCATGTAGTTAACTGTAATCAAACTGAATTTCAGAGCATTCAAGATTTTTCTGGCTTTTTTGTTCTGATCCTGAGCTTCCAGTGAAGGAGGTGCCAGTTAAATGCTGTTGTAAACCTCTGTTTACAAAGGTGGATTTACTATCAGAGATAATGGGAACTGCAGATGCTGGAGAATTCCAAGATAATCAAATGTGAGGCTGGATGAACACAGCAGGCCCAGCAGCATCTCAGGAGCACAAAAGCTGACGTTTCGGGCCTAGACCCTTCATTTACTATTGATGCCTTTCTGCCTTTTAAAGATACTTTATAGATATTTATTCAAATTTAGTGTCATCTTTTGCTGGCCCTCCACAGCTTGTTGTTCTGATGTAATCCCCAGAGGAAATACTGATTACGCACTCCAACTGTCAATTAAAAGTGTCGACTTGCTTCATGTGGGATGTGGAAAATTGCCAGACTTCCCCACTACCCACTTCCAATTAGATAACTTCCTCTCTCAGACAAACTTGACCGGATGGATATTGCTTTGTTAGGTGTTTAATTTTAAAGTCAGTCTGGTTCTTTTAATTAAAGTGCTCATTGTTCAAGTGTGTAGCATTTGTTTTCAGGGCTCTGGGTATTGGCCTGGAGAGGGTAAAGGCTTCTGCAAAGTTTGTGGAAAAATATATATGGAACAGAGATTACAAATTACAATTAATTTAGGAAACAGGAAACACGAAACGTTCTAAAGCAGCTTGACAGGGTAGGTACTGAGAGAATGTTATAAATAGCCCACAGCAGGAGTTAATTTCTTGAGGGCTTCTCTTGCAACTTCCTCGGTTTGATTTTTGTGGGTGACATCTTCATTCTCACACAATGCAGTCAAATTGTAACAATATCTTCCATGGTTGTATTACATACAGAGTATATGGACTCTTACAGAAGCAAAATCAGATAATTCACTAGCCACAATAATAATTGACTTTCCATTGAACTTAAAGTCATGGTGCACAAAGATAGCATTTATTTTCTAAATAACACAGTATTTAAATCATAATGACAATAGAATGTCATAATGACATAAAACATAATGACAAATGAATTTTGTTGCAGCGTTGATCCCTGTGGCACTTTATTAATCACAGGTCATCACCCTGAAAAGTTTACCTTTACCCACATTACTGCTGTTTTCCTGCTGGTTAGATCACTTTTTATCTCAGCTAATATTCTACCTCCAGCATTTTTAAAACAAAAATTTCCAAGCATAGTACACCCTGAACATATGCAGCCTTAACTAAAGTTTTCACATTCATTTGCAAGGAATTCATTACCTTGGGAATTAAATATTTTCTTGCTTCGCAGTTAACTGAGTATACCTTTGCTGAGAGGTTTAAAGCTGTTCTCTCTTCATTGAAGCTTCTTCCTTTGCCAACCTGCAGCTCCCTTTTCTCTCACAACCGTCTTGCAGCCTCCTTCTATCCCCACATCCAGCCAGATGTTCTGACTCAAATCCAGCTATCAGAACTCCTGGCCTTGATTGAAGGGTTCTCCTCTGACTCCCTATTGCTATCACCTAACCTACTTACTGTCCCTACACTTACAGATGAGTTCCATCTGGCTTGGTTTGCACAGGACGCAACCAGCCTATGATTGAAGGAGTGGCTCGGCACCATTTCCTTTCTTTTTTTATATAGGGGTCACCTCAGGGATCAACTCTTTGATAGGTCAGCACCAAGAGTTGTTTTTTTTTCCAGACGATTTGGGGGTGAACTCACCCACCACCCCCATGATTTATGAGCACTTTTTGAATAAGGTGTTGCCCATTTTAGAGATAAATAGAAGTTTCTTCTCAAAGTCACAATTCTTGGGAATTCTCTATTTCAGAGAGCTATGGATGCTGAGTCATGGAGTATATTCAAGGCTGATATGTAAAAGGTTTTAAACCATAGGAGAGTTGAGGGAGATGGGATCAGTTATGATCTTGAATGTTAGTTCATTTCTTTTTTTTTAAAAAGAAACAGAATATGTATCTGATCAGGAGAACAGAACAAATAAAAACACTTACAATTTACTAAACACGCTACTTGGCCATGGAATAATTTGGGCTGATTGATAGCCAGCAATTTTCCAGAAAAATATTAGGCACTCGGAGAGAACCACCAGATCTATCTTAGTTGATGCTTTTTCAGCAAGTTTGCCATTTTTGCTTTGTCAAGCAGAGATCACTTAAAGGATTTTGATTCATGGCTGGGAGCAAGATGGTTAATCCCCATTGTCGGGGAAACTGCTAGTAATGGCTGCCTTTGGATTATGTAAAAGGATCCTAAATTCTGTGCCAAAAATTAGTCTACATACTTGGGAAATCAGACTACTGTTAATTTACACACAGTTTAACATGCCTGTATTTACATACACCCAGATCAAAGACTTGATGCATCAAAAGTTTGAAATGGTTGATTATTCGGGTTTGTCAGCTCTCAGCTTTGCTTGTTGGGAGCTTAGTTTATTTTTGGAAGATGCTGTTTCAGGAGAGACAAGCAGTCCTGACACAGAACAGATGTTTGATATTTGGAATTAGAATTTATAAACCATTTAGTGTTACTCTGATATTTGATGTGATTGAAAATTCTGCCAGGACCAGATGCTGTCTGTTTCTACTGGTCGTATAATGTTCACCCAGAGCAAATAGGAATGTGCTTTACATTGAGGCAGCACATTTTGTAATAATACATTTCATCTGGCAAAAGAAATTAAAAATATGTTATTTGTGATATAGCTTGGGTGAAAATGTAGATGGGTGGGTTAGTAAGTTTGCAGACAGTACAAAGCTTGGAGGAGTTGTGGATAATGTATGAGGACGTCAAAGAATACAGCAGGATATAGATCAGTTGCAGATATGGGTGGAGAAATTGCAGCTGGAGTTTAATCTGAGTAAGTGTGAGTTGCTGCACTTTACGAGATCCAATGTTAAGGAAAGATATACAGTTAATGGCAGGACCCTAACAATATTGATGCACAGCAGGATCTTGGGGTTTAAGTCTATAGATTGAAGAGGCCACACAAGGATGGTAAAGAAGGCATGTGGCATGCTTGCCTTTATTGGTTGGGGAATTGAGTATAAGCATCAACATGTCATGTTGCAGCTTTATAAGACTTTGGTTAGGTCACATTTAAGAGTATTGCATTCAGTTGTGGTTGCCACATTACAGGAAGGATGTGGAGGCTTTGGAGAGGGTACAGAAGAGGTTTATCAGCATGCTGCCTAGATTAGAGAGTAAGAGCTAAGGAGATGCTGGTAAAAATTGGGTTGTTTCATCTGGACCAGTGGAGGCTGAGTGGAGACTTGATAGAAGTCTATAAAATTGAGATGCAAAGATATAGTTGAAGGTCAGTATCCTTTTCCCAGAGACATGCATTTAAAGTGAGAGAGGAAAACTCAAAGGAGATGTGAGGGGTAAATTTTTTTAAAGAGGCTGGTAGGCGTGTGGAATGTGCTTCCAGAGGTAGTGGTGGAGGCAGATGTGATGGCGGTATTTAAGTGACTTTTAGGTAAGCACGTGAATATACAAGGATTGGAGGGATATGAACCAAGGATGAGCAGAAGGGATTACTTTAATTTGGTACTGAGACAGTAGGAACTGCCGATGCTGGAGAATCTGAGACAACAAGGTGTAGAGCTGGATGAACACGGTAGGCCAAGCAGCATCAGAGGACCAGGAAGGCTGACGTTTCAGGTCTGGACCCTTCTTCAGAAGAAGGGTCAAGACCCGAAGCGTCAGCTTTCCTGCTCCTCTGATGCTGCTTGTCCTGCCATGTTTATCTAGTTCTACGCCTTGTTATCTCCGTTTAATTTGGTGTCATTTTGGCACAATGTTGTGGCCTGAAGGGCCTGATCTATGCTGTATGGTTCTATGTTCTAAAAGATAATGCTGAAAAGAATTCTACTCAATGAGTGCAAACTGTGTACAAAAGTCTGGACAACAAAACAGTCCCTTTTCCCTATCTCTCGGCAATTACACAGAAAATGGACAGGTAGCCTAGCACTTAATACGTTCTTGTTGAAACAGCTGCTATTGTAATTTATGATATAATCCAAGATAATTTGAGTGAAGACACTGAGTTGTTTAAAGAACTGTGGCTGATTTACAGGTTGTGTTGGCCGTGGGTAGCATCCTCATCTGAGTCAAACAGTCATGCCTTCAGACTCCATCTCGGAGACTTGAACAAGAATCTAGATTGAAACTTCAGTACGTTCCTCAGGAAACATTGTTAGAGGGCAAGGACTGAGGCAGTGCTGTGCTACCAGAAGTAAGTATTAAAGGAGTGTGATGCTGTAAGAAGAGTACTACTGAGGGTTACCGTGCTGTCGGCGGGCCAGTACCATAGAAGCAGGTGCTAAAGAGGAGGCACTACTGTGGGACCACAAGCTGTTGGAGGGGCATTACTGCAGATATGCCACACTGTCAGGTGCACAACTGCAGGATCACTGGTATGATGAAGGCTCAGTATATCATTATTTGGAAACTGTGTGTTTGATATATATAAAAATGATCAGGAGGAAAGCATAAATGGTTTGATTAGCAAATTTGCAGATGACACCAAGATCGGTGGAGTAGCAGATAGTGAAGGGGGCTGTCGGAGAATGCAGCAGAATGTAGATAGATTGGAGAGTTGGGCGGAGAAGTGGCAGGTAGAGTTCAATCCAGGCACATGCCAGTGATGCATTTTGGAAGATCCAATTCAAGAGCGAACTATACAGTAAATGATAAAGCCCTGGGGAAAAATTGATACACAGAGTGATCTGGGTGTTCAGGTCCATTGCACCCTGAAGGTGGCAACACAGGTCGATAGTGGTCAAGGCGGCAAACGGCATATTTTCCTTCACTGGACGGGGTATTGAGTACAAGAGTTGGCAGGTCATGTTATAGTTGTATAGAACTTTAGTTCGACCACATTTGGAGTACTGTGTACAGTTCTGGTCGCCACATTACCAAAAGGATGTGAATGCTTTGGAGAGGGTGCAGAGGAAGTTCACCAGGACGTCGGATGTGCCTGGTATGGAGGGCACTAGCTATGAAGAGAGATTGAGTAGATTAGGATTACTAACATTAGAAAGACGGAGGTTGAGGGGGGACCTGATTGAGGTCTACAAAATCATGAGTGGTATAGATAGGGTGGATAGCAAGAAGCTTTTCCTCAGAGTGAGGGACTGAATTACTAGGGGTCACAATTTCAAGGTGAGTGGGGAAAAGTTTAAGGGAGATATGCGTGGAAAGCTCTTTACGCAGAGGGTGGTGGGTGCCTGGAAAGCATTGCTGGTGGAGGTGGTAGAGGCGGGCACGATAGTATCATTTAAGAAGTATGTAGACAGACACATGAATGGGCAGGGAGCAGAAGGATACAGCTGCATGGACAATAGGTTTAGATAGGCAGGTTTAGATACAGGATCTGGATCGGCACAGGCTTGGAGGGACGGGGCGGGGCAAAGGGCCTGTTCCTGCGCTGTAATTTCATTTGTCTTTGTTTGCTCTAATGTGGTCAGAACCATATATAGCTTAATTTTGATTTGTGTTTCTATATTGTGTTGCAAAAGATGAGAAGAACATATTTCTAGTTAAAATTTATATTAAGCTTGACCATTAATGGTTAGTCATCAATAACAGATGAATTCTGCATGGCATAACCTCCCCCAGTCAGAGTCCAATTGTCAACCAACCATCACTGTCTTATCATACATCATAATTTTTGTTTTCTGTAATTTTGATAGTTTTGAGGATTGTGCAAGAGAGAAAAATAACAATAGAACATGGATAAGAGATAATGAGAACTGCAAATGCTGGAGAATCTGAGATAACAAAGTGTGGAGCTAGATGAACACTGCAGGCCAAGCAGCATCTTGGGAGTACAAAAGCTGACGTTTCGGGCCTAGACCCTTCATCAGAGAGAGGGATGGGGAGAGGATTCTGAAATAAATCGGGAGAGCGGGGAGGCGGACCGAAGATGGATAGAAGAGAAGATAGTGGAGAAGAGAGTATAGGTAGGGAGGGCATAGGTCAGTCTGGGGAGGACTGTCAGGTCAAGGGGGCGGGATGAGTTAGTAGGTAGGAAATGGAGGTCCACCTTGAGATGGGAGGAGGAGGGGATAGGTGAGAGGAAGAACAGGTTAAGGAGGCGGGGACCAGCTGGGCTGATTTTGGGATGCAGTGGGGGGAGGGGAGATTTTGAAGCTGGTGAAATCCACATTGATACTATTGGGGGGCTGCAGGGTTCCCAAGCGGAGTATGAGTTGCTGTTCCTGCAACCTATGGGTGGCATCATTGTGGCACTGCAGGAGGCCCAGGATGGACATGTCGTCTGAGGAATGGGAGGGGGGGTTAAAATGGTTCGCGACTGGGAGGTGCAGTTGTTTATTGTGAACCGAGCGGAGGTGTTCTGCAAAGTGGTCCCCAAGCCTCCACTTGCTCTCCCCAATGTAGAGAAAGCCACACCGTGTACAGTGGATGCAGTATACCGCATTAAGCGGAGGTTCACCTGCACATCTGCCAATGTGGAAAGTCATCTTGGGGCCTGGGATGAGGGTGAGGGAGGAGGTGTGGGGGCAAGGCAAGTGTAGCACTTCCTGCGGTTGTAGGGGCAAGTGTTAGGTGTGGTGGGGTTGGAGGGGAGTGTGGAGCGGACAAGGGAGTCACAGAGAGAGTGGACCCTCCAGAATGCAGACAAGGGTGGGGATGGAACAATGTCTTTGGTGGTGGGGTCGGATTGTAGATGGCAGAAGTGTTGGAGGATAATGCGTTGTATTCGGAGGTTGGTGGGCTATTATTTGAGGACTAGGGGGATTCTCCTTTGGTGGTTATTGTGGGGGCGGGGTGTGAGGGATGAGTTGCGGCAAATGTGGGAGACACGGTCGAGGGCGTTCTTGACCACTGCGGGGTGGGGAGGGGGTGTGTGCATTGGGGGTGTGATCTGTGGTCCTTGAAGAATGAGGACATCTGGGATGTACGGGAGGGGAATGCCTCATTCTGGGAGCAGATGCGGTGGAGGCATAGGAAGTGCCATAATGATGCCATCCGTAGGTTGCAGGAACAGCGACTCATATTCCGTTTGATACCATTGGGCTGCAGGGTTCCCAATGTGGATTTCACCAGCTTCAAAATCTCCCCTGCCCCCCGCATCCCAAAACCAACCCAGCTGGTCCCTGCCTCCCTAACCTGTTCTTCTTCTCACCTATCCCCTCCTCCCATCTCAAGCCGCACCTCCATTTCCTACCTACTAACCTCATCCCGCCCCCTTGACCTGTCGGTCCTCCCAGGACTGACCTATCCCCTCTCCACCTCCCCACCTATACTCTCCTCTCCACCTCTCTTCTCCTCCATCCATCTTCGGTCTGCCTCCCCCCCCCCCCTCCATCTCCCTATTTATTTCAGAACCCTTTCCCCATCCCCCTTTTCTGAAGAAGGGTTTAGGCCCAAAACGTCAGCTTTTGTGCTCCTAAGATGCTGCTTGGCCTGCTGTGTTCATCCAGCTCCACACTTTGTTATCAACAATAGAACATGTCTTGTTTTTAGTAATACTCAATATCTCAAATTACTACTTGCCAGTGTATAATGATTGCAAAATCGAATCTCTGACTTCACCGTTTTTCTCTGTCAGCCAGGGCTCTCTGATTGGGGCTGTTATTCTGGCCCAGTCAGGGAACTCATTGTATGAGGTCAGATTCCTTCAACTTGGCATCTGATATTGGTGGTGTGTAATGCAGAGGATCTTGCCAATTGTGTCAGGAGGTCCTCAGTAAAATTTCACTGTTCTTCTGGCAGCAAAGGCGTTGAGGCAGCGATGTTTATCATATCCATCTCTGATAGAGAGTGTGAACCGTCAGGTTCCAGCAGCTTTTCCAACTGTTCCAAGGGGCAAGGCATGTTTTGCTCCCACACTGTTTGCAAATTTGCTGCTTGTTCAGGACTGTCACACCTACCCAAACTTTATACATCGCTGGTCCTGACCTTGTGTTGACCATGCCTCTTACCTATGTGGGGTCATTTCTGTGATTCTTACACCAAACTTTGTGCTCTGTATGAAACTGTCTCTCTTGTTTGGCAGACTCTTCTGTCTGCCGTTGGCATTTTGTGATGCCATTTCACCTCACCCTCAGGTTTGGGAAGATCAGACTTAATCTGGTGTGGATTCCTCTACCCATTAGCAACTCTGCTGGACCTATCCCTGCAGTTGCATATGGGGTGGTCCCATAATCAAATAAGAACTGTGACAGCTTGGTATTGAGCGAGGCTGTAAGCTGTTTCTTCAAGCCAGGCTTCAAAGTTTGGACTGCTTCCAGGTCTGGATAAGGGGTGCTATGGAGCTGTCCTTACATATTGAAGATACAGAAGCCTGAACACATGTACAGGCAGTTTCAGGAACTGCTTCTTTGTAGCCATTATCAAACTGTTGAATGGATTTTAGCCTCATATAATGTAACCTTTGTGCTTCTAAGTCTTTGATTTGTACATCTTTTGCTTGCTGTGATCTGCCTGTACTGCTCATAAACAAAGCTTTTCACTGTATTTAAGAACACATAACAATAAAATCTCAACTCAACTCAATTTGCCTTCAAGAAATAACAGATTATTGTTTACCAGCAAGGAATCTGTTTATGTGTGATCAACACTTTCAGAACTCTGTGTTGAAACAGATACGCGCAGCTTTTCTGTTGTCGTTAGAGATAATGGGAACTGCAGATGCTGGAGTATCCAAGATAACAAAGTGTGCAGCTGGATGAACACAGCAGGCCAAGCAATTGTCATTGCTGTGTTTGACGAATAGACTCGATGCGTATTCAACCACTTTGAGTGTGTGACTACAATGACTAAGAACACTGAAGGACTTGCATAATTGATGTGCACCTGCATCCAGTATTTACATGGCTATTCCCACAAATATGGGGGAAACTGCTGGCAGTAATTTTTGTCCTTGTTGGCACTTTGGGCACTTACCCACCAACACAGCTATGTCTGCATCCAAGCCTGGCCACCAGACATAACTTGTCAGCAACATCTTAATTTCGGGAAAGCTGTGGTGGAATTCTGCCAGTGTTTGATGGCAACAATATCCTAAATGGTAGTCTTGTATTTTGGGTATTTATGGATATTAATTGTAGCATACAGCTGAGAATCCTGGTCTAAATCCCGTAGAAATTAACATTTACACCTTGTGGGGAATGTAAACTTCTATTGGTTGCCCCTCAACCTCTGTCATTCAAGTGAAAACAAACCAAGTTTGTCCAATCTCTCCTCATTGCTAATACCCTCAAAACTGGGCAACATCTTAAATCTTTTCTGTACCCTCTCCAAAGTTTCCGTATCCTTCTGGTAATGTGGCAACCGTAATTATATGCAAACTTCCAGATGGGGCCAAATTAAGATTCTGTAAAGCTGCAGCATGCCCTGATGATGCCCTAAAGCAAGCATGTTCAATGCTTTCTTGACGACCTTATCCACTTGTGTTGCTGCCTACAGGGAACTATAGACATTTCCGTCTAGATTGTAGTAGAATAGAATAAAAGCCCACAGGGTAGATACAGGCCATTCAGCCTAACAAGTCCACGTCAACTCTCCAAGGAGCATCCCACCCAGACCTGTCCCCCTACACTATCTCTGTACCTGCATTTCCCATGGCTAATGCACCTAACCTGTACATCGCTTAACACTATGGATAATTTAGTATGGCAAATCCACCTAACTTGCACATCTTTGGACAATGGGAGGAAGCCCGAACACCTGGCAGAAGCCCATCCAGACACGGAGAGAATATGCAAACTCCACCCAGAGAGTCACCCGAGGCTGGAATTGAATCCAGGTCCCTGCCTCAAAGTGGCAGGAATGCTAACCACTGAGCCACCATGCCACCCTCTGTATGTTAATGATTCTAAGGATTCCACCATTTACTGTGTACGTCCCTTCTGCATTCCAAAATGCATCATCTCAAATTTGTCCAGATTAAATTTCACCTGCCGAAGTCTTCAACCTAGCTATATCCTGATATATACTGTGGTGATTGGAATGACATCCAGATGGATCTCATTGAAAATGAGGTCCTGGAATGGG
This sequence comes from Stegostoma tigrinum, assembly GCF_030684315.1. Lineage (NCBI taxonomy): Eukaryota > Metazoa > Chordata > Chondrichthyes > Orectolobiformes > Stegostomatidae > Stegostoma > Stegostoma tigrinum. The sequence continues at coordinate 26,554,579 of NC_081389.1, read as the reverse complement.
GCTGTTAACCTGGGCCAAGATAAGCAGGAGATTCAGAGAGTCTCCTCCCTCTAGGGACTGGCTCTGAGCTAGCTGATCAGAGATCATGTACTGTATACATGTCAATAAAGGGTTACTTGGTGATGAAATACCAGCCTGTATGCAATTACTTCATATCCTGTGGCAATCCTCCTCACCATCTGCAGCTCCCCAAATCTTTGGGTCATCCACACACTTATTAATCAGATCACCTACATTCTCCTCCAAGTCATTTATATATAAATACAAACTACGACATTCTTTATTCCATGACATCATTCAATTGCAGAGTGTGTCTGGTTAGGAAACTTGCTGCTCGGAACAGTAAACAGAACAAGAGAATAGAAGATAATAAAATGTGAGGCTGAATGAACACAACAGGCCCAGCAGCATCTCAAGAGCACAAAAGCTGACGTTTCGGGCCTAGACCCTTCATCAGAGAGGGGGATGGGGGGAGGGAACTGGAATAAATAGGGAGAGAGGGGGAGGTGGACCGAAGATGGAGAGAAAAGAAGATAGGTGGAGAGGAGAGTATGGGTGGAGAGGTAGGGAGGGGACAGGTCAAGGAGGTGGGATGAGGTTAGTAGGTAGGACATGGAGGTGCGGCTTGGGGTGGGAGGAAGGGATGGGTGAGAGGAAGAACAGGTTAGGGAGGCAGAGACAGGTTGGACTGGTTTTGGGATGCAGTGGGCGGCGAGGAAGAGCTGGGCTGGTTGTGTGGTGCAGTGGGGGGAGGGGACAAACTGGGCTGGTTTTGGGATGTGGTGGGGGAAGGGGAGATTTTGAAGCTGGTGAAGTCCACATTGATACCATTAGGCTGCAGGGTTCCCAAGCGGAATATGAGTTGCTGTTCTTGCAACCTTCGGGTGGCATCATTGTGGCACTGCAGGAGGCCCATGATGGACATGTCATCTAAAGAATGGGAGGGGGAGTGGAAATAGTTTGCGACTGGGAGGTGCAGTTGTTTATTGCGAACCGAGCGGAGGTGTTCTGCAAAGCAGTCCCCAAGCCTCCGCTTGCTTTCCCCAATGTAGAGGAAGCTACACCGGGTACAATGGTTGCAGTATACCACATTGGCAAATGTGCAGGTGAACCTCTGCTTAATATGGAAAGTCATCTTGGGGCCTGGGATAGGGGTGAGGGAGGAAGTGTGGGGGCAAGTGTAGCATTTCCTGCGGTTGCAGGGGAAGGTGCCGGGTGTGGTGGGGTTGGAGGGGAGTGTGGAGCAAACAAGGGAGTCACGGAGAGAGTGGTCTCTCCGGAAAGCAGACGACAAGGGTGGGGATGGAAAAATGTCTTGGGTGGTGGGGTCGGATTGTAGATGGCAGAAGTGTCGGAGGATGATGCGTTGTATCCGGAGGTTGGTGGGGTGGTATGGTGAGAACGAGGGGGATCCTCTTAGGGCGGTTGTGGTGGGGGCGGGGTGTGAGGGATGTGTTGCGGGAAATGCGGGAGACGCAGTCAAGGGTGTTCTCAACCACTGTGGGGGGAAAAGTTGCAGTTCTTGAAGAACTTGGACATCTGGGATGTGTGGGATTGGAATGCCTCATTGTGGGAGCAGATGCGGCGGAGGCGGAGGAATTGGGAATAGGGGATGGAATTTTTGCAGGAGGGTGGGTGGGAGGAGGTGTATTCTAGGTAGCTGTGGGAGTCGGTGGGCTTGAAATGGACATCAGTTACAAGCTGGTTGCCTGAGATGGAGACTGAGAGGTCCAGGAAGGTGAGGGATGAGTTGGAGATGGCCCAGGTGAACTTGAGGTTGGGGTGGAAGGTGTTGGTGAAGTGGATGAACTGTTCGAGCTCCTCTGGGGAGCAAGAGGCAGCGCCAATACAGTCATCAATGTAACGGAGGAAGAGTTGGGGTTTGGGGCCTGTGTAGGTGCAGAAGAGGGACTGTTCTTCATAACCTACAAAGAGGCAGGCATAGCTGGGGCCCATGCGGGTGCCCGTGGCCACCCCCTTTGTCTGTAGAAAGTGGGAGGAATCGAAAGAGAAGCTGTTGAGGGTGAGGACGAGTTTGGCTAGGCGGATGAGGGAGTCAGTGGAGGGGGACTGGTCGGGTCTGCGGGACCGGAAGAAGCGGAGGGCCTTGAGGCCATCTGCATGCGGAATACAGCTGTATAGGGACTGGACGTCCATAGTGAAAATGAGGTATTGGGGGCCAGGGAATTGGAAGTCCTGGAGGAGGTGGAGGGCATGGGTGGTGTCACGGACGTAGGTAGGGAGTTCTTGGACCAAAAGGGGAGAAAATGGAGTCCAGATAGGTGGAGATGAGTTCGGTGGGGCAGGAACAGACTGAGACAGTGAGTCGACCAGGGCAGGCAGGTTTGTGGATTTTGGGAAGGAGATAGAAACGGGCCGTGCGGGGTTGGGGAACAATGGGGTTGGAGGCTGTGGGTGGGAGGTCCCCTGAGGTGATGAGGTCATGGATGATGTTGGAGATGATGGTTTGGTGCAGGCTTTGTTTAAGAAATGGTGTCATCAGCACCTTGTATTCTCATTGAAGCTGACTGTATATACTCCCTCGCCCCTGTAATTTACAACAAACGAAGATTTTAAACTTCCCTGTCTGTTAGAGGTGACTTTTGTTTCTCTACAATAATTGCTTACAATTAGCAGTCCTTAGAACTTAACCATAGAAATGATACAGCTCAAAATTGAGTCATTTGGTCCGTGCTGACCCAAAGACACCCAGATGACCTTTCCAATCCTATCTTCCTGTATATCACCCATAGCCTTGCAGCATTTAAGGTGCAGATCCAAGTATCTTTTGGCCATCTCCAACTCATCCCTCACCTTCCTGGACACCTCAGTCTCCAAAGATACTTGGATCTGCACCTTAAATGCTGCAAGGCTATGGGTGATATACAGGAAGATAGGATTGGAAAGGTCATCTGGGTGTCTTTGGGTCAGCACGGACCAAGTGACTCAATTTTGAGCTGTATCATTTCTATGGTTAAGTTCTAAAGAAAGATACTTTTGAAAAGGTCTGTGCTTCCACCACCAGGCAGTGAATCCCAGACATCTACCACCCCTTGCTTAAAATAAGTGTTTACTCATATCGTCTCTAACTCTTCTGCCACTTAGCTTGAATCGATGACTACTGGTTTTTGAAATCTCTGCCAAGGGAGACAGATTCCTCCTGCCTGCTCTGACTACCCCACAATACCTTACAGTTTTGTATACCTCTATCTGTATTCCAAGGAAAGCAACCCCAACCTCTCCAATCTCTCCTTGTGGTTACAATTCTCCAGCCCTGGCAACATTCTAGTAAATCTCTGCACTGTCTCCAGTGCAATTAAATATTGCTATGAAAAGATGTAAAGTCGTAGCTTGTTCTCTTGAATTTATTAAGACTGAAACTGAAGAAAACCAACTTGGTGAAATGTAACCATTTATACAGCAAGACATACGGATTGAAACAAAAAACAAATTGCTGGAAAATTTGAGCAGGTCTGGCAGTATCTGTGGAGAGAAAGCAGAATCAACATTTCGGGCCCAGAGGGTATTGATTGGTTGGACATTGACTGACAGGATCTGTGAAGTGTCATTGCTGACCTGTGATCAATTGCTCATGGGGACATCTTAAGTTTTCTCAGTGCTCTTAGATATTTGAGTCGCTTATGAAAATCTGCCAAATCTTCGGGTATCCCACAATATGCATGTTACATCGACAAGATGTACTTTAGGTTCTATGTACGTTTTGTGGCGGGATGGCTGGTCTGTGGAAGTTTGAACTGAGCAAACGCTACTTCCCTTTTACTGCCTGATAAGGCCAAGCCAAGACTGAAACCAGGAGCAAAAGCAAACTCATTGTTTTCGGAGAGTACATTCATGGAGAGATTTATCACATTTTTAGTGGCAGTAATTGTGCTGTCAAATTGCTACCTTCCAATCAATTCAGTGTGGGTGTGTTTCAAGCAGGTGTGGCTTATGGTATGGTTATCTATTAAGACAATATAGCAGCATAAACAGATCGAATCAATCTGTGCACTTAAGATCAGAGTATGACACCGAGAACATGTCTCACTTTAGTGCTCTCACTATATCCAAAGATGATAACTAGTAAAGGTTTGGGTCCAATACAGGTGAAGGTATTCGACATCTTCCATTATTTCAGTGTCTGCCTCATATAATATATGATCCATACTTTCAACCAAGCAATCAAATGAAATATTACACATTCAGAACTCTGCAAGTCTTGTTAAATGAGTTGTTATCTGCACTTCAGGTAACATGAAATCAGAAACAGGCAAAAACTAATCTGTATTATAGACCCAGCAGCAATTTCAGGCTTCTGTTGATCCCTGACGCAGCTGACTGCAGTTGGATTAGCTAAGAAGATTGTTTTTAAGTGACAAGTTAATTTTGTTCCTGAACACCAGTCTAGATTTCCATTAGTTTGGGCAAACAGCCACTTTATTCCTCACATGCTGTGCAAATATTGCAGGAAAACCTGTAGAACGAAAGGCTCTCTGTGTTAGGAGCTCAACCACCACAAGAGACTAATAATTCCTTTTGGTGCTGATAATCTATGGTCCTTTCTGTTAAAGGGTTTTCAGCTCACTGCGATGCTGTATAGTGTGTTAGGTTTCTCTGGCATGGGGAACATTACTAAACTTGCTAATGATCTTCCCTGTAGCCTGAGCTTTTCCACTTTGAGTTACTGGAAATTTTGATTCAGGGTTTCAAAACCAATTTCTAACCTCACTTTACACATTACACAAAAGATGCAAATTAGGATTGTTTGTAAAGGCACATTCTTGAGCTGACTGACTTACTGTCAGTCCATTGGAAATATCTTCTTTTTGAATAGTTTAAGGTTAAGGCTGAGGCACCAGTTACACTTTGTTGTATTGTGACATATTTTGTTTCAAGTACATGTCACTTTCTACTTTTTAAAAATGGAAGCTGCTGGCAATGTTCAGAAAGAGGAAAGGACCTACTTTGTCCCTAGCTGCTACAGTCTAATAGCTCCTTACGACATTTGCATCTGTCTTTAGCTTCTCACATTTTGACCAGGTTACTGTGAATTTTCAGCTTTCTAATCTTTTATCCTGGCTTAGTTATTGAATAAATGTGCAATATGACTTCAATGGGTATAGCTGACCCTTTATTTAAAGGACAAAAAACTACACAGCACAAGAACAGGCCCTTTGGCCCTCTAAGCCTGTGCTATCACATTTTATCCTTCCATACCAAAACTGTCTTCTCTTACACAATCCGTATCCTTCTTTTCCCTTCCCATTCATGTATTTGTCCAAGTGCTTCTTGAATGCTGCTATTTTGCCTGCTTCCAACACCACCTCTGGCAACACATTCCGGGCACTCACCACCCTTTGTATGAAAAACCTGCTTCGCACAGCTCTTTTAAACATTTCCCCCTCGCACCTCGAGCCTGTGTCCCCTAGTAATTGACCCTTCCATGCTGGGAAAAAGCCTCACATTTTCCTTTCTATCTATGCTTTTCATAACCTTATAAACTTCTATCAGGTCATCCCCGAACCTACAACTTTCCAGTGACAAGAAACTCAGTCTAGCCAACGTTTCTTCATAGATTAAATCCCCCGTACCAGACAACATCCTGGTAAACTTTTCTGTACCTTCTCAAAAGCATCCATATCCTTTTGGTAGCATGGTTGTATGCAATATTCCAAATGTGGCCTCACTAAAGTTCTGTAAAGCTGCAGCATAACTGGTCTATCCTTGTACTCCGTGCCTCTTCCAATGAAGGCAAGCATGCCGTTGGCCATTTTTTACTGCCTTACCTATCTGCGCTGCTACCTTCAGTGACCTGTGGACTTGCACACCCAGATTCCTTTGTACATCGATACTCCTAAGGGTTCTGCCAGTCACTGTATAATTTCCACTTGTACTTGACCTTCCAAAATGCATCATCTCACATTTGCCCAGATTAAATGTCATCTGCCATTTTTCTGCCCATGCCTCCTATTAATCTATATCCTGCTGTATCCTCTGACCATCCTCCTGACTCTCCGCAACAGCACCAATCTTTATATCATCCACAGACTTACTAAATAGACCTGCTACCTTTTCCTCCATATCATTTCTGTCGATCACAAATAGCAGAGGTTATAGCAGTGATCCCTGTGGAACACCACTAGTCACAACTCTCCGTTCCGAAAAACATCCTTGCTGTGTCTAAGCCAGTTCTATATCCATCTTTCCAGCTCACCCAATACCATGTGACCTTTTATACCCTGTCAAAGGGTTTACTGAAGTACATGTAGACAACATCAACTGCTTTTCATCAATCATCTTTCTCACTTGCTCAAGAAAATTCACCAAGTTAGTGAGGCATGACCTCCCCCACACAAAATAATACTGTCTATTGCTAATGAGTCCAGTTATTTCCACATGTGTACAGATTTGAAGCTAAACAGGTCAATTCTTGGCCATTGCAGGACGTCCCACAAGATAATGGAATCAAGAGCGCAGGATTTGCTTCCTTCTGTTCACTTGCTGATGAGGCCTTCATTCAGTAAGGACATAAATGTTTGTTTGATAGTCATCCCATTGGATGTGGAGGAAATGCTGATGGACTTTCTCTTTTACTGTTAAATGTTGAATAATTTGGGCATTTCCCACATGTCTCCAAAGGTTGCCATTATCAAGGAAATGCAACACTGGATCAGGTACACCAGTTCTGTCTTCTATAAATGATGACAGAGTGTTTGACTTTAAAGACTTATGTAAGTCAGGAATACTTAGTGTGGAATTGACATCACCACACTCCTGTAGTGCAGTGAGAACTGCACTACGTGTCAGATTTAGAGCATGGGACACAAAATAGCCTTTTACCTCTTTGTAGGAATCTTGTGGTCATCTCAATGCATCTGTGGGTGTAACCTGACCATTCGCAGAGCCACTTATTGCTGTTATGGACCAGACTAGATCCCCTCAAAATATTTTAAGAAGGGAGCATAGACCCTAACTTTCTCTTGTTTCAAAGGTAAATGTAAAGTGCTGCGTTCTAGATGCAATGCTACTGGTCAAACTACGTGAGCAAAATACAATTTATTCAAACACTACAGATAAAATACAACAAAAGAAAAAAAACTTAAGATTTTCCAATAGAGTTGTTATTTTATTAGAATAATATATACAGTAACTTCTAATAATTAACAGTTCCAATATAGTAACATTCCATGAACAAAACCCTTGGCAAAAAGGCAAATTCAGAAATCAATGCTTACTCTGAACGGAAACCCCAGCATCTAGCAATAACAGAGAGAAGGGAAAAATAAATTCTTCAAACTCCAAGATAACAGTGTGGAGCTGGATTAACACAGCAGGCCAAGCAGCACCTTAGGAGCACAAAAGCTGACGTTTCGGGCCTAGACCCTTCATCAGAAAAGGGGGATGGGGAGAGGATTCTGAAATAAATAGGGAGTGGCGGGGAGGGGAGGCGGACTGAAGATGGATAGAGGAGAAGATAGGTGCAGAGGAGAGTATAGGTAGGGAGGGGATAGGTCAGTCCAGGGAGGACGGACAGGTCAAGGGGACGGAATGAGTTTTGTAGGTAGGAAATGGAGGTGTGGCTTGAGGTGGGAGGAGGGGATAGGTGAGAGGCAGAACAGGTTAGGGAGGCGGGGACCAGCTGGGCTGGTTTTGGGATGCAGTGGGGGAGGGGGGAATTTTGAAGCTGGTGAAATTCCATTTGGCTGCAGGGTTCCCAAGCGGAATATGAGTTGCTGTTCCTGCAACCTACAGGTGGCATCATTGTGGCACTGCAGGAGGCCCAGGATGGACATGTCGTCTAAGGAATGGGAGGGGGAGTTCAAATGGTTTGTGACTGGGAGGTGCACTTGTTTACTGTGAACTGAGCATAGGTGTTCTGCAAAGCGGTCCCCAAGCCTCCGCTTGGTTTCCCCAATGTAGAGGAAGCCACACCGTGTACAGTGGATGCAGTATACCACATCGGCAGATGTGCAGGTGAACATCTGCTTGATGTGGAAAGTCATCTTGGGGCTTGGGATGGGGGTGAGGGAGGTGGTGTGGGGGCAAGTGTAGCACTTCCTGCGGTTGCAGGGGAAAGTGCCGGGTGTGATGGGGTTGGAGGGGAGTGTGGAGCGGACAAGGGAGCCGTGGAGAGAGTTGTCTCTCTGGAAGGCAGACAAGGGTTGGGTGGGAAAAATGTCTTGGGTGGTGGGGTCGGATTGTTGATGGCGGACATGTCGGAGGATGATGCATTGTATCCGGAGGTTGGTGGGGTGGCATGTGAGGACTAGGGGTTTCTCTTGGGGCAGTTATTGCAAAGGCGGGGAGTGAGAAATGCAGGAAATGCGGGAGACACGGTCGAGGGCATTCTCGACCACTGTGGGGGGGGGGGGGGGGGGCGGATGTTGCAGCCCTGAAGAACGAGGACATCTGGGATGAGCGGGAGTGAAATGCCTCTTCCTGGGAGCAGATGCCGCGGAGGTGAAGGAATTGGGAATAGGGGATGGAATTTTTGCAGGAAGGTGGCTGGGAGGAGGTGTACTCCAGGTAGCTGTGGGAGTCGGTGAGCTTGAAATGGACATCAGTCTGTAGGTGGTTGCCTGAGATGGAGACAGAAAGGTCCAGGAATGTAAGGGATGTGTTGGAGACAGTCCAGGTGAACCTGTGGTTGGGGTGGAAGGTGTAGGTGAAATGGATGAACTTTTGTGCTCCTAAAATGCTGCTTGGCCTGTTGTGTTCATCCAGCCCCACACTTTGTTATCTTGGATTCTCCAGCCTCTGCAGTTCCCATTATTTCTCCTTCAAAACTCCAGTTTTTGCTGAATGCAAAAGCTAAAAAAAGTAGAATTCCTGGTCTCTGAGATCTGGCCACACTCAGCCAGGCTGCTTCTGTTGTTCCATGTCTTTTTTAAAAAAACCCAAGGCCACACAAGCTGTTTATGTTACCACAGTCTGTTGACACCTCTTGCTCATCTCTCACTTAAAAGGAACCAGGACCAAATACACTCAAATTCACAACATTGTCACAGTGTAACCTAAAATAGGGCCACTTGTGGGTGTAATCTGACCAATTGCGGGTCACATTGGTATAACTATGATCATTGGCATTATTTTAATTCCGTATGCAATTCAATGGAACGCATGCTGAAAGGAGATGGTGTGCATCTGTACCAGTCAAGATTAAGAACGAAGAAAATTACAGCACAGGAACAGGCCCTTCAGCCCTCTAAGCCTGCGCCAATTGAGATCCTCTGTCTAAGCCTATCATCTATTTTCTAACGGTCTGTGTCCATTGCTCCATGTACCTGTTCAGATATATCTTAAAAGACACTAATGTGTCTGTGTCTACCACCTCCACTGGCAACGCGTTCCCGGCACCCACCTCCCTCTGTGTAAAGAACTTTCCATGCATATCTCCCTTAGACTTTCCTCCTCTTATTTTGATCTCGTGACCCCTAGTAATTGAGGCCTCACTCTGGGGGAAAAAGCTTCTTGCTATCCACCTTGTCTATATCCCTCATGATTTTGTAGACCTTAATCAGGTCCCCCCTGAACCTTTGTCATTCTAATCAAAATAATCCTAATCTACTCAACCTTTCTTCACAGTTAGCACCCTCCATACCAGGTAACATTGTGATGAACCTCCTCTGCACTCTGTCCAAAGCATCCACATCCTTTTGGTAATGTGGTGACCAGAACTGTACATAGTACTCTAAATGTGGCCGGACCAAAGTCTTATACAACTGTAACATGACCTCCCAACTCTTGTACTTAATACCCCATCCAATGAAGGAAAGCATGCCATATGCCTCCTTGACCACCCTATTGACCTGCGTTGCCACCTTCAGGGTACAAAGGACCTGAACATCCAGATCTCTGTGCATCAATTTTCCCCAGGGCTTTTCCAATTACCGTATATTTCGCTCTTGAATTGGATCTTCCAAAATGCATCACCTCGCATTTGCGTGGATTGAACTCCATCTGCCATTTATCTACCCAACTCTCCAGTCTATCTATATTCTGCTGTAATCTCTGACAGTCCCCTTCACTATCTGCTACTCCACCAATCTTAATGTCATCTGCAAACTTGCTGATCAGACCACCTACACCTTCCTTCAAGTCATTTACGTATATCACAAACAACAGTGGTCCCGGCACAGATCCCTGTGGAACACCACTGGTCGCAGGTCTCCAATTTGAGAAACCCCCTTCCACTACTACTCTCTGTCTCCTGTTGCCTAACCAGTTTTTTTTAATCCATCTAGCTAGCACACCCTGGACCCCATGTGACTTCACTTTCTCCATCAGCCTGCCATGGGAAACCTTATCAAACGCCTTACTGAAGTCCATGTATATGACATCTACAGCCTTTCCCTCATCAATCAACTTTGTCACGTCCTCAAAGAATTCTATTAAGTTGGTAAGAAATGAACTTCCCCGCACAAAACCATGTTGCCTATCACTGATAAGCCCTTTTTCTTCCAAATGGGAATAGATCCTATCCCTCAGTATCTTCTCCAGTAGCTTCCCTACCACTGACGTCAGGCTCACCGGTTGATAATTACCTGGATTATCCCTGCTACCCTTCTTAAACAAGGGGACAACATTAGCCTCCAGTCCTCCGGGACCTCACCCATGTCTAAGGACACTGCAAAGATATCTGATAAGGCCTTTGCTATTTCTCTCTCACTTCCCTCAGTAACCTGGGATAGATCCCATCCAGACCTGGGGACTTGTCCACCTTAATGTCTTTCAGGATACCCAACACTTCCTCCTTCCTTATGTCAACTTGACCTAGAGTAAGCAAACATCTATCCCTAACCTCAACATCTGTCATGTCCCTCTCCTTGGTGAATACCGATGCAAAGTACTCGTTAAGAATGTCACCCATTTTCTCTGACTCAGCGCATAACTTTCCTTCCTTGTCCTTACGTGAGCCAATCCTTTCTCTAGTTACCCTCTTGCTCTTTATATATGAATAAAAGGCTCTGGGATTTTCCTTAACCATGTTTGCCAGCAATATCTCCCCTAGCCCTCTTAATGCCTCGTTTCAGATTCACTCTACATTCCCAATATTCTTGCAAAGCTTCATCTCTCTTCAGTCGCCTAGACCTCATGTATGCTTCCTTTTTCCTCTTGGCTAGACTCACAATTTCACCTGTCATCCATGGTTCCTTAATCTTGCCATTTCTATTTCTCATTTTCATAGGAACATGTCTCTCTTGCATGCTAATCAATCTCTGCTTAAAAGCCGCCCACATATCAAATGTGGATTTACCTTCAAATAGTTTCTCCCAGTCTACATTCCTCAGATCCTGCCGAATCTTGGTATACTTAGCCTTCCCCCAGTTTAGAACTCTTCCTTTAGGACCACTCCCATCCTTGTCCACGAGTATTGTAAAACTTACAGAATTGTGGTCGCTATTTCCAAAGAAATCCCCTACTGTAATTTCAACCACCTGGCTGGGTTCATTCCCCAACACCAGGTCCAATATGGCCCCTTCCCGAGTTGGACTACATACAAACTGCTCTAGAAAACCCTCCTGGATGCACCTTACGAATTCTGCTCCATCTTGACCCCCTAACACTGAGTGAATACCAGTCAATGTTGGGAAAGTTAAAATCTCCCATCACCACCACCCTGTTGCTCCTACACCTTTCCATAATCTATTTACATATTTGTACCTCTATCTCACGCTCGCTGTTGAGGCATGTAGTACAGCCCCAACATTGTTACTGCATCTTTCCTATTTCTGAGTTCTACCCATGTTGCCTCACTGCTTGAGTCCTCAATGGGGCCCTCCTTCAGTATGGCTGTGATATTGTCTTTGACCAGTATTGCAACTCCTCCACCCCTTTTACCTCCCTCTCTATCCCGCCTTAAGCATCGATATCCTGGGACAACTAGTTGCCAGTCATGCCCTTCCCTCAACCAAGTCTCAGTAATAGCAATAATATCATACTCCTGAGGTACCGATCCAAGCCCTAAGCTTATCTGCCTTATCTACTACACTTCTCGCATTAAAACAAATGCGCCTCAGACCACCTGTCCCTTTGCATTTAGTTACTACCTCCTTTCTGTCCAATATTTGGTTCCCATCCCCCTGCTACGTTAGTTTAAACCCTCCCCCACAGCATTAGCAAAAGCACCCCCAAGGACATTGGACAGTCTACACCTGGGCCGAACTGGAACCAATTTGTAATAGTCCCACCTTCCCCAGAACCGGTTCCAATGCCCTAAAAATCTGAACTCCCTCCCTCCTCCACCATCTCTCAAGCCACGCATTCATCCTGGCTATTCTTTCATTTCTGCACTGACTAGCACGTGGCACTGGTAGCAATCCTGAGGTTACTACCTTTGAGGTCCTACTTTTTAACTTGGTTCCTAACTCCCTAAATTCTGCTTGTAGGACCTCATCCCATTTATTACCTATATCATTGGTGCCTAATATGCACCACGACAGCTGGCTGTTCACCCTCCCCCTTCAGAATGTCCTGCAGCCGATCTGAGGCATCCCTGATCCGTGCACCTGGAAGGCAACATACCATTCAGGAGAGAGATAATGGGGACTGCAGATGCTGGAGATTCCAAGATAATAAAATGTGAGGCTGGATGAACACAGCAGGCCAAGCAGCATCTCAGGAGCACAAAAGCTGACGTTTCGGGCCTAGACCCTTCATCAGATACCATTCAGGAGTCTCGTTTTCGGCCACACAACTTCTTATCTACTCCCCTTACAATTGAATCCCCTATGACTAAAGCCCCTCCACTCTTTTTCCCACCCTTCAGTACAGCAGAGCCAGCCACAGTGCCATGAACCTGACTACTGCTGCCTTCCCCTAGTAAGCCATCTCCCCCAGCAGTATCCAAAATGGTATACCTGTTTTGGAGGAGATGGCCGCAGGGGACACCTGCACTGCCTTCCTGCTGTTTCTCTGCCTTTTGGCCACCCTTTCCCTTTCTCCCTCAGCAATCCTAATCTGCAGTGTGACCAACTTGCTAAACATGCTATCCACGACCCCCTCAGCATTGCGGATGCTCCAAAGTGAGTCCATCGGCAGATCCAGAGCCGTCATGCGGTCTAACAAGAGCTGCAGCTGGACATACTTCCTGCACGTGAAGGAGTCAGGGACATCAACCGCGTCCCTGAGCTCCCACATTGAGCAAGAGGAGCATAAAACTGGTCTGAGATCTCCTGCCATTGTTAATGTTAAATTTAACTTAGATAAATGAAAAAGGAACGAAAAAAGTTTTTGCCAATCCCACGACATAAAAAAAGCATGAAATAGAAAAAGCCTTACCTTATCTACACACCACGGAGTCTTCTTTTTTGGTTAGAGGAGGAGAGCGGGTGGGAGACACTACACATGTAGTATCTTGGGTTCAGCCGCTGCCCAAATAAATGAAGGCCACTCCCGCTCGAGTAAGCTTTTTAAAGTGGGGAAAAAACTTACCTTCCCGGCAGCCTCCTGGTGCTGTCTCTGTCTCTCCTCCTCCTTGTTCCAACTTGATATACTCTGAATTCTTGGGATTATTTGAGTTAACAGTGACTGTAGATTACCGGACAGGAAACACAATTTTAAAACAAATATTCAGAATACTACACGGTAATTTTATCATTGTGCATTTTCTCTCCTTCTCATTATCACATGATAGTAATTCAGATCATTCATTTCAAGGTTGATCTTGTAACTATTCAGTTCGCCACTAGCAGAGTTCATCCAGTGAATAGCTGAACTCTAATGTGTCTTGTGTTAGGATATATTTAAATAGTGTACAGCTGATGTAATGACTCCACTTCAATTAAAGAGGCAAGGTTGGGTGCTGTTTCACACAACTTGAACACAACAAGAAGCAAAACTGTAGCATGGTGTGACATTGGATTAAGTAATAACTGAGAGGTGCACTGTATATCTAGAAGTACAATGAGGCTCTCTCCAGTCTGGATTACAGCCAGTCAGTATAAATATGATGCTGCTGAGTTGAAGTAAATACTGAAACTGCTGGACTTGGTGTGATTGTCAGAGTTTGACTAAAACCATTCTACGAACTCCTCATTCAGGCTACTACCACCAATCTGATTTCTTCCAATTTAAATGTAGATTAAAGTCACCCATGAATATTGCTGACCCGTTATCACAAGCACTTCATATTTCTTCTTGTATTCTTTGTCACACATTATGATTACTGATGCAGGGTAAACCGCTCCCACAACGACTTATTTCCCTTACTCATCTCCATCCAATTGTACATCCTCTCCTCCTGAACAGAGGTCATCTCTAATTATTGCATCAGTGTTATCCTTGATAAATAGTGCTACCTCTCCACATTTTCCTAGTTTCCTATTTTAGTTGAATGTCATGATTCAGGACCCAATCCTTGTCATCATTAAGTCATGGTTATCAGATTATATTTATTTACTTCAATGTGCACTGTCAGTTCAGTTAATTTGTTATGAATACTGCATTCAGAGTTTTGTCTTTAACCCGGTCTTCTTGTTGTGCTGTAACATCCAGTCTTAATCTTTTGATATTTTCTCTCTGTACCTTCTTGCCATTCTCTGACCCTTGTTTCTCATGTTACCAACTTTCTCTTTTTCCTTGGCTCTACTCTTTGGCATAACATAACTTTCCATGTTTGATCACTTGCCCCTCCTATTTAATTTTAAACCTCTGTGCTTCCTTCGTTATGCTGTTTGCAAGAACATGGGCCCTGTGCAGTTCAAGTGTAGCCTGTCCCAAAGATACAACATTCAGTGTGCCAATAGTTCACTGATCAGAACCCATTTCTACCACTAAACAGGTATAGCTGGGGAAACTCAGCAGGTCTGGAAGTGGGGAGAAAGCAGAGTTAACATTGGCGAGTCCAGTGATCGTCCTTCAGAACTGAGAGGAGCTGAGAAAATATGGTATGTATGCTGAAGAGTGGAAATGGGAGAGGAAAGGAGTAAACGAAAAATGGAGGCAGAGCCCAGAGAGAGAGGAAGACAGTTAAGCAGAGCAATCTTTGAGCCATGTATTCACCTCTTAAATTTAAATACCCTATGCCAATTTGCACAACTCGGGTAATAATCCAGAGATAATAAACTTTGGGGTTCTACTTGTGATTCAGTGCTAGCTCCTCACATTTTATGCAGAATCTCTTTCCTTGTTGTACCTATATCACTGAGACCCATGTGGAGTACAAACTCTGGATCTTTCCCATCCTCTTGCAAGTTCCTTTCCTACTCCAAGCAGATGCCCCAAATCCTGGCAGTGGGCAGGCAACACGTCCACCTGGATTCTCACTCTCTGCGGCAGAGAATGGTGCCAATCACCATTACTATACAATCCCTGATTATTACAACATTCCTTGTTGCTTTACACACTTGAATGACTGTCTATACCAGGGTGCCATGGTCAATTTGCTCATCGTAGCTGCAACCACCATTCTAATCCAAACACAACCCTGATACCTATTGGACACTGACACTCTCTGTCCTCTGGGTCCCCTTGCCTCACTAACAAACATAACCTTCTGTACCTGACAACTGACAAAATCAGAAGACAGTAGCAGAAGGGGTGTGACTGCCTCCTGGTACAAAGAATCCAGGTAACCTTCCCTGTCCTTGATGTGTCACCGTGCCTGCAGTTCAGTTCCAGTTCATAAACTTTGAGCTGAACCTGCTCAAACTTTAAACACTTGTGTGATTGCCCTGGATCATAATGGTATCCAGGAGCTCCCAACTGCCGCAACTTTGACACATCACTTGAACTGCCATTCTTTAATGAGTTTTAATTATATTATTCGATAGCTAATGTTGCCTTTTATATATTTTTTAACTAGTTTGTCACTAATTTGTAACATTAAATGTTAACATTTAAGAATAAGTAATACCGTAACCATTTATCAAACACCCACCAAGCAATGAGCTCCTTTACCTGTAATAGCAAAGGAATCCATTCCAATATGCTCCAACAAATCTACCGCTGTCACTGCCTCCCACAGGGTCCTTTTCTGGGCCACTTCTCTTGAGTTAGTGATGCTGTCTTCACTTTATTTACTGCTCTCGCCAATTAACCTAACACCTTCAGTGACCTGTGCACATATACACCAGATCTCTTGTATAGCAAGGTATAGATCTGGATGAACACAGCAGGTCGAGCAGGAAAGCTGATGTTTTGGGCCTAGGCCCTTCTTCAGAAATCTCTTGTTGTATCTGCCTCTACCACTATTCCTGGCAATGCATTCCAGACTCCTACCAGTCTGTTTATAAAAAAAAACAAAACTTGCCCCTCACATCTCCTTTGAACTTCCCCCCCCCTCACCTCAAATATCCAAAAAATGTTCGTAGAAGGCTGAAGGATTCTGGTAAACCCATTCAAATGCAGTAAAAGTCTATCCCTGATGAATTTTGATAGAATGTCCCTTTGATACATAGTAAAAGTGAAGGCCACTTATCTTCAGATGGAACTAGTGAGCTGCTGTCTGACAGTTCATTTTATAGGTGAACATTCAATTTTTTAACTGTGTTTGAAATTCCAGTTGATTAGCCTGGCCTGGTGAAAATAGATAGTCCCCTATGTTGACTCATTGTAGAAGTTTTTTTTTGTCTGAAGGCTGGGTTTGGTGCAGCTTGAGAGGCTGTGCCTGATGAGGTGCTGAGCAAACTGGACAGAGTTTAATTCCTGATCTGTGCTGACCTTAGTTTGGGTGGGAAATTAGAATGTTACAATTTGCTCAGCCTTCCTAAAATAGGGAGGGAAAGTAAGCCATTCCTAATCTCTACCCAATGCCTGAAGCTGTGATGGGTGACTCTGTCAGTGATAAATGAGGGTGATAGAGCGGCACGGTAGCTCAGTGGTTAGTACTGCCGCCTTATAGCGCCATGGACTTGGGTTCAATTACAGCCTCAGGTGACTGTCCGTATAGCATTTGCACATTCTCTCCATGTCTGTGTAGGTTTCCTCTGGGTGCACTGATTTTCTCCTACAGTCCAAAGATGTACAAGTTTAAATGGATTGGCCATGCTAAATTGCCCATAGTGTCCAGGGATATGTAGGTTAGATAAATTAACCATGAGGATTGCGGGAATAGGATAGAGGGTCAGTCTGGGTGGGATACTCCTGAGAGATTTGTTGTGGACCTGTTGGGCCAAATGGCCTGTTTGCACACTGTAGGGATTCTATGGATTCTGTAGTGGACACAGCTATAATGTGCTCCCATCATGGTCACGTGGATTATTGGAATACAGTCTCCAGGTCTTCAACTGGAGGCTACTCAACCACAGTCTCATGCTTCAGGAGTGGGGAGAGAAACTGTTTGTACCTTGGCTGTCTGACATAAAGTAGATTGGAAGGATTTTTAAAGTTTGAGTGCACATTGATTTTCTATAATTTTCTACAATCAGCATTAAGGACTTGCGTGTTGGGTGAGAATATCTGAGAGATATCTTTCATTAGCTGTCACACTCTGCACAGCCCTGATTGATTCTTGAATGATGGAACAGAAGCAATCCTCAGTATGGAACATTGTGCAGGAAGAAAAGTTTATTCCTATTATATTTTGGCGATTTTCAATTTAAAATATTTTGCCTTTGGGCTGTAACTTTACATGGAATGTATGTTGTAAATATTAAAACTATAATAATTGTATTGCGCCCACCTAGGAGTGGAACATGTTATGAAAATATATGCATAGGATCATGTAAATTCAGAACCGGAGTAGGCCAGTCCAGAAACAAGTTGAATCTTACTGCATCTGCTTTAGTTCTCAAGCCAGACTAGTTGTTAATGTATTTCTACACATTTAATAAATACATCATCCTTTTGGAAAGAAAAGGAATGTTGTTAGGTTGTATGTTTTACAGTTAGGAAGATGTGTCTCCCAAATCTTTAATTGTTGTTAGATATGGGGCTGCTTTTGCAGTGAGTTGTGTCAAATCCTTCGTCTAAGGGAGAGGGAAGCACACCACTGGTCTGCACATCAAAAGTTACAATGCACTTGTTTTCTTTTCTGCAGGTGCTTTTATCAGGGCTACTTGGTGTTGTTTCCTGGAAGAGACCTATCTCCCTGGTGGTGAGTAGCAACAGCATCAGCAACACGACAGGGCATTGTATCAGTGCCATCACGGCTAGAAAGAGTGTACAGTCCAAATTCTGCCATCTCATTACCATTGGGTAATGGTGTTGTGAATAATAGCCGTGTGGAAGACTGTTGTGGTGCTGTGATATTGTCCCTACCTCTGAGCCAGAAGATCCTGTTTCAAGTCCCACCTACTCCAGAGGTGTGTGATAAGATCTCCAAACAGATCGATTAGAAAATATCCAGAAGTGTGAGCAACCCAAGAAAGTCAAGGCTTTGCTATTTTGCCTGAGGCTGGCAACTTAGAAGCAAGGCAAATCAATATAGTTACTTGTTGCACAGAGCTATGGCTACTTGTGGGAATTAACAAATCAGAAATACCTAGTTGTTTTTCCATGATACATGTTTCAGTTCCCAGATCATACATGGACACTATAGTTGTCTATTTACAGAGACTGAGGTCTTAGTGCTGCTTGCCTGTACGTGTGTACCTGAGGCTTACGTATCCTTCTGCTCATAAACACAAGTACAGACACCATTTCCAGTATGCCTTCACTCGTAAAGCTCAATAGTAAGGTGTTGGTGAGCCACATTCTTTAAACCAGTCCGTGTAGTGACAGTGCCCCCATAAAGTTATTTGAGGTGGAGTTCCTGGAATGTGACCTAGTGATTAGCAAAAGTGACATATTTTCAAGTCTGCAATGTGTGAGATTTGAATATGATGTTGTTCTCATGTGCCTGCTGCATTTGTATTCATACCCTATATTAGTGTAAAATATTACTGAAACCCAATATGGAAGTAATGACCTGTGGGCCTTTCTGTATTTTTTTTCCATGTTTGTGTTAAGAAACAACATTGTCACTTTGCCTTTGGGCTGTAACTTTACGTGGAATGTGTGTTGTAAACATTAAAACTATAATAGTTGGTATTGAGAAACCTAACATTGGAACATGGTATGAAAATGCATCGGATCATACAAATTCAGAACAGGAGTAGGCCAGTGTGGAAACAAGCTGGATCTTACTGCATCTGCTTTAATTCTCAAGTCAAACTAGTAGCGCACTGAAATCAAGCCCCAGTCTGTTCAGAGTCATCACAAAAACTAAAAATTGTATCAAAATATGCAGTATTTCCAATTTACCTGTCAGATAGCCCTAGGTTAACAGATATATTGCATCCCAGGTTTCAGTAGTTAAATAGCACTACTATTTAAAAAAATGACTGACTGACTATTTATTACAAATAGATAACTCAGTAACCACAGGTAAACAATTATGAATTATCAACATATAACTTTTTTTATTCATTCACAGAATGTAGGCCTCACTGGTTAGACTAACATTTATTGTCCATCTGTAATAGAGAGCAGTTAAGAGTAAATCATATTGTTGAGAGTCTGGAGTCACATGTGGCCAGCCCACGTAAGAACAGCCATTCCTGTCTCTAAAAGACATTTATAAACCAGAGGTAACAAAAGAGTGGAGCTGGATGAACACAGCAGGCCAAGCAGCACGTTAGGAGCAGGAAAGCTGATGTTCTGGGCCTAGACCCTTGAAGGTCCTTCCTGCTCCTAAAATGCTGCTTGGTCTGCTGTGTTCATTCAGCTTCACACCTTGTTATCTCGGATTCTCCAGCATCTGCAGTTCCTATTATCTCTGATACATTTATGAACCAGATGAGTTTTTGACAGTGCTTTTGTGGCCATCGTTAGAGTCTTAAATTCAGTTTAAAAAATCTGAAATTAGATGCCACCATCTGCCGTGGCAGGATTCAAACCTGGGTGCCCAGCACACTATCTGGGTCTCTGGATTAACAGTCAAGCAATAACGTCACTAGGTTATCACCTCCCCTATAACACTACTGGCCACCCTTTGCACACATACAGACAGAAAAAAGAACATTGATGTTATGTATGGAAGGAAAAAGTACTGGGGAAGCAGTAAAATGGTGCTGGTCTGCAGGGTTTGCTAAAATGATCCTATTGCTTGCAAAAGCTTTCAGTTCTTCAATCCCTTTTCTCCAGGTTCTTTTTACTTTGGAGGAGGCACAGACGGTTAGTGCACAAACTACAAAGCCTCTTAGTTACTGGTTAAAGGTCACAGTTTGCAGCAGCTGGTGAGAGAAAATCAACTGGCATTCTTCAGGTTTTAGGTATTTTACAGAAGAAAAAGACACACAATCTGCCCCTGTAGCAGTCTGAAACCTTCTCACTGTTTCATTCACGCCCACAAACTGTTTACCTACATAAAAACCAAGCAGATAGTTGTCAGTAGGCTAAACAGGTCGTTGGATGATGGGGTAACTACCCTCCCTTTTACATCTCTTGTCAATCCATTATCAGACTTCTTAGAAACAGGACTCAAAGAACAGCACCTCACGGGAACAGGCCTTCAGCGCACCAGGCCTGCATCAACACATGCCTTGCTAAACTGAAAACCCATTGGCCTCTGTGCAGTCCGTATCTCTCTTTTCCCTGCCTATTCATGTATTTGTCAAGGTGCCTCTTAAATATTGCTATTGTATCTGCTTTTACCATCTCTTCTTCCGATGCATTTCGGGGCCTTACCATCGTCTGTGTAAAAACGTGCCTTTCACGTCTTTCTTTATCTTTTCCTCTTTTACCTTAAATCTGTGTCGCTGAGTGATTGACTTTTCTATCCTGGGTAAAGGACTCTGACTGTCTATGCCTCTCATACTTGTGTAAACTTCGATCAGGTAACCCGTCAACCTCCAACATTTAAGTGAAAACCGACCAAGTTTGTCCAATCTCTTATCGCAGCTAATACCCTTCTAACCAAGCAACATCCTGATAAACTTTTTCTGTACCATTTCCAAAGCCTCCACATTCTTCTGGTAACATGGTGGCCAGAACTGTACACAGTATTCTGAATGTGCCTAACTTAAAGTTTTATCCAGCTCCAACATGACTTGCCAACTTTTATACACTATGTCCCAAACAGTGAGGGCAAGCATGTCATGTCTTCTTCACCACCTTAACATCTTATGCCATTTTCAGGGAAGAGTGAACCTGTACGCCTAGAGCACACCGTATGTTCATGTTTTGAAGGGTTCTGCCATTTGCTGTAAATGTGGAACTACAAACTTTAAAGCATAGAAGATAGGAGGACATGTAGGCCATTTGGTCTGTTCAGCCTACTTCACCATTCATAATACATAAAGTATAGAAAATAGAACAGTACAGCACTATAGTACAGGCCCTTCAGCCCTCAATGTTGTGCCTAACTATTACCCTACTAAGATCAAACTACCCTGCATATCCTTCGTTTTACTATCCTCCATGTGCCTATCCAAGAGTCGCTTAAAAGTCTCTAAAGTATCTGACTTCATTACCACTGTCAGCAGCGTAGTCCACATGCCCACCACTCTGTGTAAAGAAACTACCTCTGACATCTCTCTTACACCTTCCTCCAATCACCTTAAAATTATGCCCCCTCATAATAGCCATTTCTGCCCTGGGAAAAAGTCTCTGACTTCTCTATCTATGCCTCTCATCCTCTGTTCCAATGAAAAATGCCTTAGCTCCCTCAAATTTCCTCATAAGACCTGCCCTCCAGTCCAGGAACCATCCTGGTAAATCTCCTCTGCACCTTCTCTAAAGCTTCCACATCCTTCCCATAATGAGGTGACCAGAACCGAACACAATATTCCAAGGGTGGTCTAACCATGGTTTTGTACAGCTGCAGCATAACCTCGCGGCTCTTAAACTCAGTTCTCCTGCTGATGAAAGCCAACACACTGTATACCTTCTTTACAACCCTATTAACGTGGGTGGCAACTTTGAGGGATCTACGGATGTGGACCTCAAGATCCCTCTGTTCCTCCACACTGCTGAGAATCCTGCCCTTAACCCTGTATTTTGTATTCAAATCCGATTTTCCAAAATGAGTCACTTCACACTTTTCTGGGTTGAATTCCATCTGCCACTTCTTTGTCTAGGTCTACATTCTGTCAATGTCCCATTGCAACCTACAACAGCCCTCCACACTGAGCGCAACTCCACCAACCTTCATGTCATCGGCAAACTTACTAACCCACCCTTCCACGTCCTCATCCAAGTCATTTATAAAGATCACAAAGAGCAGAGGACCCAGAACAGATCCCTGCAGAACACCACTGGTCACCAAGCCCTAGGCTGGCTACTTCCCATCTACTACCACCCTCTGTCTTCTATTGGACAGCCAGTTTTGTATCCATACACCAAAATTTCTCTGAATCCCATGCCTCCTTACTTTCTGAATGAGCCTACCATGTGGATCCTTATCAAATGCCTTGCTAAAATCCAGATACACCACATCCACTGCTCTGCCTTCATCAATGTGTTTTGTCACATTCTCAAAGAATTCGGTAAGTATTGTGATGCATGACCTGCCCCCTTCAAAGCCATGCTAACTATTTTGAATCAAACTGTGCTTTTTCAAGTAATCATGAACACTATCTCTCAGAATCCTCTCCAATAATTTGTCCACCACAAAAGTAAGACTGACGGGTCTGTAATTCCTAGGATTATCCCTGTTCCCTTTCTTTGAATGAGGGAATGTCATTTTCCACCCTCTAATCATCTGGTACTACTCTAGTGGACAGTGAGGACGCATAGATCATCACCAAAGGGGTGGCAATCTCTTCCCTCACTTCCTGTAGTAACCTTGGGTATATCCCATCTGGCCAAGGAGGCTTATGATCATGGTTGATCATCCACCTCTAGTCTTTTCCCATATCACCACCACCTCAACCCCCGCATCCCCTCCTCCCAACCCCTAATTTCCTTCAATCACTTTAGCCCAGAGTGCTTTATCCAGTTCCTTGAATCATAGCATTTTGGCCTCAACTGTTTTCTGTAGCAGCAAATTCTACAGGTTTATCACTGTGTGAAGAAATTTCTCCTCACCTCAGTCCTAAATGGTTTTCCCTGTAACCTTAGACTGTGATCCCTGGTTCCAGACTCCCTGGTCATCAGGAACGTCATTCCTGCATTTTACCCAGCCTTGTGTTGTTAGAATTTTATAAGCTTCCGTGAAATCTATCTTCATTCTCTCAACTCCAGTAAATGTAAGCCTCAGTTATTCAACCCTTTCTCATTCATCAGCCCTTCCATTCCAAGGATCAATCTGGTAAACCTTTGCTGCACTCCCTTTACAGTAAGAACAGCCTTTTTCTAATAAGGAAACCAAAACTGCACACATTATTCCAGGTGTCACCTCCATAAGACCTTGTATAATTGCAGAAATTATCCCTGCTTCTGTACTCACATTGTCTCACTATGAAGGCCAACATACCATTTTCTTTCTGTACAATCTGCACCTTTACCTTCAGCAACTAGTGCAGAAGGGCACCAGGTTTTGTTGCACATTCCTGCCTTTCATCTTCTATCTCTTCAGATAATAATCTTCCTTCCTGTTTTTGCTATCTAAGTGGATCCCTCAGATTTATCTACATTATACTGCACCTGCCATGTATTTGTCTTCTCAGTTTGTCCAAATCGCACTAAAGAATCCACTGCACAGCTCATCCAGCCCGGCATAGATTGTGACTGGATTTTACTCGAGTAGAAATTTATTTCCAACCATTTTCACCAAGCTTTTTCTAATTCTTTGGCTGCCAGTGAGTCAGTGGATTCTATTCCAAAGATGCTGACGCTGGCAGCCTTTCCTTATCTTGTCCAAGTGATTGTTCTACATGAGTGAGACTCAGTACTGACTGGTTAGCT
The DNA here is from genome assembly GCF_030684315.1 of Stegostoma tigrinum. Classification (NCBI taxonomy): domain Eukaryota; kingdom Metazoa; phylum Chordata; class Chondrichthyes; order Orectolobiformes; family Stegostomatidae; genus Stegostoma; species Stegostoma tigrinum. The sequence goes on along the minus strand of NC_081389.1, from coordinate 26,530,810 downwards.
GTTTGACTGTTGGGGGGGGGGGGGGAAATCACAACAACAAAATCAGCTGACAATGATCAGGTTGCTATTTTCTTGACCCTCCTGCTGGACCACTGAGGTTGATTGTATCACTGGATAAAATCAGTTAATGAACCAATCAACCAGCTAGCTTACAATGGAATCAAACTTCAACACCTCTTGAGAGAAAGAAAATGAGCTTGGAAAGCTCATCTGAAAATCATGAACTTCGGAGAAAGCTGGTCCTTTTACCAACATTAAGCTGGTGACAGATTCCAGAGCAAATGTGGGGAGAGACAGTCTCTAGTCATGAAGATTGGGCTCTGTACATCTTCTCCAGCTTTTGCACTGTTCTCTAGTTTGTTGCTTGAGGCATTGATCTCACTGCTGATACTATTCAAAATAAAACACATGCACTGACTAAACTTGAAGTTTGAAATGAAACTGAAATTTGTCTTTTTATTTGAATCTTTCCTCCTCAGCCTCAGGTTTTTGAATGGGAAACAAGTGAGTTTTTTGTTTAATTTTGCTGTATTGTTTTCATCATTTCCTGTCTACATGCTATTCCCAGAAAGGACCTTTGCTGACAATATGTTTTGGATGGGCATGCCAGCTCACCGTGTTGCATACTGCCAACTTTCTCTAAGCTGTGCAGTCCTGCCACGTGCAGTCGTGAATGGTGGTGGACAATTAAACACCTCTGTGGAGAGCAGACACCACAAATATCCCCATCCTCAAATGAAAGAAGGTTCCAGCATATCAGTGCAAAATGTAATGCTGAAGCTTTCGCAGCAATATTCAGCCACAAGTGCCATGTGGATGATCCATCTTGGCCTCATCCAGTGGCCCCCGAGATAACAGATGCCAGTCTTTAACCAATTCAATTCACTCCACGTAATATCAAAAAACAGTTGGAGACACTGGTTACTGTAAAGCCTACATGGCCTGTCAGCATTCTGGCAACAGTACTGAAGACTTGTGCTCCAGAACTTGCTGCTCCCCTAGCCAAGCTGATCCAGTACAGTTAGAAAACTGGCATTGACCCGACAATATGAAAAATTGCCCAAGTATATGTCATGCCAAGTATTTATACATAAAAAGCAGGACAAATCCAACTCAGCTAATTACCACCCTATCAGTGTAAACTCCATCATCAGTGAAGTGATGAAATAACCTGCTCAGTGTCTGTTTGGGTTCTGCCAGGGCCACTCAGTTCCTGACACTCATCACAGCCTTGGTTCAAACATGAACAAAAGAGCTGAATTCCAGAGATGATGTGAGAGTGACACCCATTGACATCATGGTTGCATTTGACTGAGTGTGGCATCAAAGAGCCCTAGCAAAACTGAAGTCACTGGGTGTTGGGGGGGAAAACTCTCTGGTGGTTGGAGTCATACCTGATGCAAGGAAGATGGTTGTGGTTGTCGGAGGTCAGTCATCTTAGCTCCAGGACATCTCTGCAGGAGTTCCTCTGGTTAGTGTCCTCGGAGCAACCATCTTTGTCTGCTTGATCAATGGCCACTCCTGTATCATATTGTCAGAAGTGGCGATGTGCAATCATTGGCGAACAATGTTCAGCAACATTCACAACTTCTCCAATAGTGAAGCAGAGAGATCTAATGAAGCACAGTCTGCAATAGAAGAAAAAATTGTTGTTAGTTGTGGGATCACTTACCTCCGTCTATCACTTGTTGCTTATGCAGTATGGTATGCAAGTAGTCCTGTTTGGTAGCTTCACCAGGTTGATACCTCAACTTCTGTAATGCTTGGTGCTGCTCCGGAGCCCGCCTGCACTCTCCATTGAACCAGCATTTAATCCACTGGCTTGATGGTAATGGTTAAGTGGGGGAATATACTCGGCCATGAGATTGTGTTGGAGTATAATTCTGTTGCTTTTGATGTCCCACAGCACTTCATGGATGCCCAGTTGTGATTTGCTAGATTTGTGCGAAGTCTATCCCATTTAGCATGGTAATAGTGCCACACAACATGGTTATTTGCTGTGTGAAGATGGGACTTCATCTCCACAAGGACTGTGCGGTGGTCACTCTTACTGATACTGTCATGGACAAATGCATCTGCAGATGGCAGATTGGTGAGGATGAGCTCAAATATGTTCTTCCCTCTTGTTGGTTCTCTCACCAACTCCGCAGACCCAGTTTGGCAGCTACAACCTGTAGGAGCTGACCAGCTCGATCTTTAGTACTGGCGCTGAGCCACTGTTGGTGGTGGACATCAAAATTCCCACTCAGAGTACATTTTGTGCTACCCCCCCCGCCCCCCACCGTCTTTGTCTAAGTGGTGCTCAACATGGAGGAGTACCGATTCATCAACTGAGGAAGGGACGGTACATCGTAATCAGCTAGAGGTTTCCTTACTCGTGTAACCTGAAACCATGAGACTTCATGGGGTCCAGAGTCAATGTTGAGAACTCCCAGGGCAACTCCCTCTCAACTGTATACCACTGTGCCACCATCCCTGCTAGGGTCTGTCCTCCCAGTTGTATGGGGCAGGACATATCCAGAGATGGTTATTGTGATGTCTGGGACATTGTCTGTAAGGTGTGATTCTGTGAATATGACTATATCAGACTGTTGGTTGACTAGTCTGTGAGACAGCTCTCCCAGTTTTGGCACTAGCTGCCAGATGTTAGTAAGGAGGACCCTGCAGGGCCAAATCAGGGCTCTTTCTGCTGTTGTCTTTTCCAGTGCCTAGGTCAGTGCCAGGTAATCTGTCTGGTTTCATTTCTTTGAGACTTTGTAGCAGTGGCTTGCTAGGCACACTTCAGAGGGCAGTTGAGAGTTAACCACATTGCTGTGGGTCGGGAATTACGTGTAGGCCAGGCCACGTGATGATGGCAGATTTCCTTCCCTGAAGGACATTAATGCACAGATGGGTTTTTCTGATAATCAACAATGATTTTCTGGCCATCAGTAGATTCTTAATTCCAGTTTTCTTTTTATTGAATTCGAATTCCTCCATCTGTTGTGGTGGGATTCAAACCTGGAACGCCATAATATTAAGCGAGTTTCTGGATTAATAGTCTAGTGATAATACCACTAAGCCATCATCTACACAGAGTCAAATCAAATCCTTATCACTGCTCTGCATGTAGCACATATTGCAATCGACTGGACAAGATGCCCTCCAAATATTATAAGAAGGTATCTTAGACTGTAATTTTTTGCTTATTTTAAAGGCAAATGTAACATGCTGTGTTCCAGATGCAGTTGTATTTGGTCAACATTATACATAACACAATTTATTTTAACACTGTAGTTAATATACAACAGAAGAAAGAAGAACTTAGCATAACTGAAACTAGTTTGGCAAGGTGTTGGGAACCTTAGGGGAGGCTCTGAGTTAGCTAGAATGGGTGTGGGCTTAGGGACAATGAGAATGAAGATAGTAAATAAAAAGCTGAAAGCAGTTGAGCAGTGTAGCACTAAGATGAGTGGAGATCAGTGGTGACAGAAAAAAGTGAGAATGTTTGAAAGCAAAAGTTCTACTGGTGGAAGTGTTATGATTCAAAAGAAAGGTATAAAAACTAGAATAAGGACACTTTACCAGAATGCTCGCAGCATTCAAAAAACACAAAAGAGTTGACGACACAAATCATCACGAGTGCGTACGATTTAGTGACCATTACAGACATGGTTGCAGGGTGGGACTTAAATATTCAGGGGTATCAGAATATTCAGAAGGACAGATAGGAAGCAAAGGGAGGTCGTGTAACTCTGATATTTAAGGATGACAACAGGGCAGTTGTGAGAGATGATAATTTTTCCACCTAGAAACTATTTGAATCAATGTGGGTGGAAATTAGAAATAGTAAGTGAAAGAAGTCACTGATAAGCATAGTTTATAGGTCACCATCAGGCAGATGCAGCATCATGGTGGGGTGGGCAGTAAACAAAGAAATAACTGATTTATGTAGAAATGTAAACGCAATTATCATGGGGGAATTTTAATCTACGTATTGATTGGTTAAACCAAGTCGGTCAAGGCAGTTTTGAGGACGAGTCCATAGAATCAAATCGCAACCGTTTCCTCAAACGGTATGTAATGGCACTTACAAGGAGAAAGCTATGCTAGATCTGGTCCTGTGTAATGTGACGGAAATAATTAATGATCTCATTGTTAAGGAGTAGAAGGAGCAATCACAGTATGGTTGAATTTAAAATACAGATGGAGAGTGAGATGGTAAAATCCAATATAGTGTCTTCTGGTTAAACAAAGGAGACTACAGGGTGAGGGAGGAGTTGGCTAAGGTAGACAGAGAGCAAAAACTGTATGGTGGGACAGTTGAGAAACAGTGAAGGACTTTCAAAGCGATTTTTTTTTTTTGCAGTGCTAAGCAGAAGTATATACCAATGAAAAGGGAGGACTTTAGGAAAAGGAATAATCAGCCTTGGATAACTAGGGTAATAAAGGACGGTATCAAATTGAAAATAAATGCACACACAAAGTGGCAGAGATTAGTGGGAAATCTTCAAAAGTCAACAAAGCCATGAGAGAAGCCAGAAAAAAAAGTAAGATGGATTATGAGAGTAAACTAGCTCAGAATTTATAAACGGACAGCAAAAGTTTCTACAAATATATAAAACAAGAAAGAGTGTCTAAGGTAAACATTGGTCATTTGGAGGATGAAAAGAGGGATTTAATAATGGCAAATGAGGAAATGGCCAAGACATTGAATAGGCATTTTGTGTTGGTCTTTACAATGGAAGACACAAATAACATGTGAGTAATTAATGACGGTGAGGACCTAGAAGCGATCATTATCACTGAAGAGGTAGTGTTGGGCAGGCTAATGGAGCTAAAGGTAGACAACTGTCCTGGCCCTGATGGAATGCAGCCCAGGGTACTAAAAGAAATGTTGGGTGAAATAACAAATGCACTCTTGGTAATTTACCAAAATTCATTGGATTCTGGGGTGGTTACATTAGATTGGAAAACAGCAAATGTGACACCACTGTTGAAAAAAGTAAGTAGACAGAAGGCGGATAACTATGGGCCTGTTAACTTAACTTCTGTAAGGGAAAAATGCTTGAATCTATCATCAAATAAGAAATAGCAAAACATTCGGATAGAAATTGTCCCAACAGGCAGATGCAGAATGGTTTCATGAAAGGCAGTTCATATTTAACTATTTATTAGGATTCTTTAAAGAAATTATGAGCATGGTGAACAACGGGGAGCCAGTGGATGTGGTGTATCTGGATTTCCAGAAGGCACTCGACAAGGTGCTGCACAAAAGACTGCTGCATAAGATAAAGGTGTACAGCGTAATGGATAATGTATTAGAATGGATAGAAGATTGGTTAACTTATAGAAAGCAAAGAGTGGTTTTTCTGGTTGGAGTGTAATTGTTTACATTTACGTAAATTATTTAGAGTTGCAGACCAAATGTTGTGTATCAGAGTTGGCAGATGATACTAAAATGAGTGGTAAAGCAAAGTGTGCCAAGGGCACTGGAAATCTGCAGATGGATATAGATGGGCAAGGGTCTGGCAGATGGGGCACAGTGTTGGTAAATGTGAGGTCATCCATTTTGACAAGAATAACAGCAGAACAGACTATTATTTAATTGGGGGGGAAATTGCACCATGCTGCTGTGCAGAGAAACATAGGTGTCCTTGTGCCTGAAAAATAAAAAGTTGGTTTGCAGGTGCAGCAGGTAATTAAGGAGGCAAATGGAACATTGTCATCCATTGCTAGGGGGATTCAGTTTAAAAGCAGAGAGGTTATGCTGCAGCTGGTGAGGCTACATCGAGAGTACTGTGTACAGTTTTGGTCTCCTTACTTGAGAAAGGATGTACTGGCACTGGAGGGAGTTCAGAGGACGTTCACTAGGTTGATTCTGCAGTTGAGAGGGTTAGCTTATGATGAGAGACTGAGTAGGCTGGGACTATACTCATTGGAATTTAGAAGGAGGGATGATCCTATGGAAACATATAAAGTTATGAAGGGAATAGAGAAGATAGAAGCAGGGAGGTAGTTTCCACTGGCAGGTAAAACTAGAACAGCCACAAAGTAAGGGGGAGTAGATTTAGGACTGAGTGAAGAAGAAACTTCTTCACCTGAAGGGTTGTGAATTTGTGGGATTCCCTGCTCAGTTGAGGCTAACTGTTTGAATGTTTTTAAGGGAAATATTGATTTTTTTTTTGAACAGTAAAGAAATTAAAGATAATGGTGATCAGGCAGCTAAGTTTAGATAAGTCCACAAAAAGAACTTCAAAGATCTCACTGAATGGCAGAGCATGCTCGATGGGCTGGATGACCTACTTCTGTTCCTATTTCTTACGTTCTTCTTAACTCTATTGGAAAATGATAATAGATACAGTAACTATTACTAATTAACTGCTGCAAAACGGAACATCCTGTAAACACAGGGAGGCAATGGCCTAGTCATATTATTGCTGCACTGTTAATCCAGACACCCAGATAACATTCTAGGTCGAATCCTGCCTTGGCAGAGGGTAGCATGTGAATCCAATGAAAAATATCTCTAATTAGGAGTCTGATGATGACCATGAATCTGTTGCCAATTGTCAGAAAAACCCTTCTGGTTCAGAGATGTCATTTAGGGAAGGAAACTGCCATCCTTAACTGGACTGGCCTACATGTGACTCCAGAACTGCAGCAATGTGGTTGACTCTTAACTGCCCTCTGGGTAATTAGGGATGGGCAATAAAAGCTGCCTAAAAGCAATGCCTTCATCCGTGAATGAATAAAGAAAAAGAACACACCCCTTGGTAAAAAGACAAATTCAGAAAAATAGATTTGTGTCTCAAGTAACCCAGCAGCAGAGAGAAACCCCACCTTCTAGCTGTAACTGAGAGAAGGAAAAGATAGCTTCTTAGATCTTCAAAATTCCAAATGTATCTGCCCTGTTGAGACACCAACAGCAACTGCTTAAAGCTAAACTCAAAAGCCTAAAAAAAACAGAATGGTGATTGTGAGAGCTGGCCATGGCCATCTAGGCTGCTTCTATTGTTCAGACCTCCTTTTAAAAAAAAACCCAAGGCCTCAAAACATGTTTATCTTCTTATAAACTGCTCACCACCCGTTCCCCAGTCACTTTTCAAAAGAGACCAGGACAAAAGACGTCTCTAAAGCCACAGCATTGTCACACCCACCCTTTTTAAAAAATGAACTGTCAATATGTAAAGATGATTTGATTTGTCTTTTAGAAACCTGTAGTCTTGTGCCATTAGTACACTATAATACATATACATTAAAGTGACTCTAAGCATGAAAACATTCCCTACTGTGGCCTATTTCAGTCCAATTATTTCCTGTCACCGAATGCCTCCATCTTTCAGAATCCAAGTTAATGCACTACATCGGGAATTATGTTTTCTTGGCCTGCCGTGTGTTTAATATTTAAATTGAATGGCAGCAATAATTAGCTGTATCTGAATGGTCTGGAATTTTTGTCCTTAAGTTTTCCAAAAACCTTTACGGGATTATGATTAGTATATATAATTGTATCATACACATTACTGGCAATATAAATGCTGTCATGCAAACACCAAGCTTAAGATTTCCTTCTTAATCATGAAATATTTCTGGTGATGATCAGTCAGTTTTCTGGACAAATACCCAAGAGGTCTTTCTATCTTCTCATTGTCTTGTAAGAATACAGCACCGACACCCTCATCACTTGTGTCGCTAGCCACCTTGAATGGCCTTGTGTAATTAGATGTAGCTAACACTGGGGCAGTAGTTAACACAGCTTTCAGGGTGTCACATGCCTTCTGACCGTCCACCATCCACTGAAATTTTCTGCATTTCTTCAACATGTCAGTCAATGGAGCAACCACTCTGCTAAAATTTGGTACAAACGTCTAATAAAAACCACTCAATTCCAGGAATCGTAGTATTGCCCATTTCGTTCATAGTATGGGGAACTTGCCAGTAACCTTTGTTTTACATCCCGTGGAGCCATCTGTAATAACATGGCCCAGGAACGTGATCTGGGCTTTTGCAAATTCAGTCTTAGCCATGTTTATCACCAAACTGACCTCCCGAAGTTGATCGAACAATTCCAATAAATGCGGCAAACTTTCCCTCCGTTTGTTACTAAAAATCACTAGGTCATTGATGCACACCACACAATTGGCTAATCCCTAAATGACTTAATTGGTTAGTTTTTGAAATGTGGCTGGCATATTTTTCAATCCAAATGGCATGACTTTAAATTGGTATAGTCCATTTGCATCATGAAAGCTGAAATTTGTCTTTGTTCTTTCAGATATAGGTACATGTCAGTATCTTCTGCGTAATCCAACTTAGGACAAGCAACTTATTTCTACCTTCTCACTACAGTCTTCCAAGCATGGAACAGGATATGAATCAGACTTTGTAACTGCATTGACTTTGCAATAGACCATACATAATTGTTGGGGTAGCATCTAGTTTTAGCACCATTATTATGGGTAAGCTCACTGCAACTCACTTCAATTATGTTGTCATTGAACTTGCATTCAATCTATTTTTCAATCTGTACCAACTTTAGAGTGTTAAATCTAGAAAGTTGTTGCTTAGTGGGCACATAATTTCCTGTATCTACATCATATGTAATTAGATTAGTACTTTCCAGCATATTCCCACATATCTCCCCATGTGATTGTAGTAAATCTTTCAGGTCATTTCATTTTTCCTGTAGAAGGTAGGTCAATAATTTATCTGAATGTTTGAGACTTACTGTCTAATTTAAATTGAGGAATGACCAATTTAGAGAATCATCAGAACTTGATCCTTCATTCTGTAACCAGTAACACGTTCTCCTTTTGCTTTCCTTCCTTATCAAAATGTGTTTTGAGCATATTCACATGACATACTCTATGACATTTCTTTCTGTGTGGTGTTCTTATTAATAATTCACCTCGCTCAATCTTTTGGGATAGCAGGAACTACAGATGCTGGAGAATCTGAGATAACAAGGTGTAGAGCTGGATGAACACAACAGGCCAAGCAGCATCAGAGGAGCAGGAAGGTTGACGTTTAGGGCTTGGACCCAAAACGTCAGCCTTCCTGCTCCTCTGATGCTGCTTGGCCTGCTGTGCTCATCCAGCTCTACACCTTGTTATCTCACTCAATCTTCTTTTGATTTGCTAAGGCCCACTAAACCTTGCTTTTAAAGGTTAACTTACCATTGGAAGTAATGCTAACACTTTATCTACACCAGCAAAATTGTGAATTTTCTTGTCTGCTTCCTGTTTTTTCATATGTTGTGTTGCTTTAAAATGCTGTGTGGTCAACTCACCCGCCCTGTCGGCTTTCCCTAAAATTTGACACATAGTCCAATTATGTGGTTTCTGAGCTGAGTCATCAACTTCTCCTTAAATTGATTTCAGTGGTCCTCTCACCTCATGCCCAAAGACTAATTCAAATAGACTGAACTTGGTGATTCATTTGGTGCATCCCTAATTGCAATACTTTGAAACTGGAATTCCTTTATCCCCGTATCCTCTGGATAGTCTTGACAATAAGCCTTCAACATGGTCTTTAAAGTTTGATGCCCCTGTTCTAATGCTACCTGCGATTTTGGATAGTGCACAGTGGATTTGAGTTGTTTTATTCCTGTGCTACCCATAACTTCTTTGAATAATTTTGATACAATCAGATCAAAGTTCAATTACTATATCTCAGTGGGTGCTCCTTATCTAGTAAAAGGTTTTGAGTAACCCTTCTGCATTCCCTTTAGCTGTGATGCTGTAATGGATGGCCTCTCGAAATCTAGTAAACATATTCATTAGTCAACAAATACCGATTCCCACCTTTTGTTTTCAGTAGGAGCTCTACGCAATACAGTAAAACCCTTGTAAATGGCTCCTTAAATGCAGAAATGGGCATTAAAGGTGCTGGTTTTATCATTGCCTGAGGTTTTCCAATTTGCTGACATATATGACATGTCCAGCAAAATTTGGTCACATCTTTACGCAGTCCAGACCAATAAAAGTGTTTTTGTATTTTGGTTTGAGTTTTCCCTATGCTCAAATGACCTCCTACTGATAATTCATTTACTACCTGCAATACCTCCTTTCAATAATCTACCAGTAATATAACTTGATGAACTTCTGCCCATTTCTCATATGTGATCATCTGTAGTTCCTCATCGAGACTTCATTTTAAGATAGTAACATGCTGGGATACATTCACATTATTCTTTTACGTACACTTTTTGAGGCAATTGTTTTAGTTTTTTCTCTTTCTATTATAATTCATCTCACTTCTCTGAACTAAACATATCCACTTTGTCTTCCTCCTTTTTTTTTCCCCAACCATTTCATGAAATATGGTCTCTAATAACTGTACTTCAGCCTCCTTATCTTTATTCTTTGATTTCTCCTCCAGCTTCAGCCTGTGGTTTTGTGACCTTCTTACCACATATCCTGGAATTTTTTCTGAATATATTTCCTGTAACACCTCAGTTGCTTGATTTTCCACAGGCAGCACTCCCACCTGCGATCCAGCTATATCAATACCAAGGACAAATTGTATTCCTGGAACCAAGAGCCCCCAGTTTGTTACGGACCAGACAAAACCCCTCAAAATATTTTAAGAAGATAGCTAGATCCTAGCTTTTTCTTATGTTAAAGGCAAATGTAATGTTCTGTGTTCCAGATACAGTTTGGTCAAACTGCTTGACGTTAAGCAAAACAATTTATTTAAACAGTATAGTTAAAATACAGCAAAAGAATAACTTGCAGTAACTTAACTCTATTGGAAAACTTAACCAAATTAAAGATACTGTAGCTATTACTAATTAACTGTTCCAATATAATACATCCTCTGAATATACCCCTTGGCAAAAAGGCCAATTCAGAAACATAGATTTGTCTGATGGGTAACCCAGCTGCAGAGAGAACCCCCAGCCTCTAGCTGTAACACACAGAAAGAAAAGATAGCTTTTACATCTTCAAAGCTCCAGCAGCTTCTGCCTTGTTGAGACTCCAACAGCAACTGCTTAAACCCAAAAAACTAAAAACTTTAAAAAAAACTAGAAATCATGGTCTGTGAGAGTTGGCTGTGCCCATCCATGATGCTACTATTGTTACAACTTTCAAAAAAAACCTAAGGCCTTACAAGTTGTTTACTTTCCTATAAACTGCTCATCACCTGTTGCCCAGTGTCTCTCTAAAAGAAACCAGGACAAAATACACCTCTTAAAACCATAGCTTCTTCACAACACAAACAAGCCAAGTCCCCATCACTGCTCACTGTGTGGTACACACAAACAAACCAAATCCCCATTTCTACTCATTATGTGGTACACACAGAAACCCAAATTCCCATCATTGCACACTGTGAGGTCGACAAACCAAATTCCTATGTCTGCTCACCAGAATATTCAGCCCATAAGTTTATATGGCATTCTAGTGAATGGTGTCTAAGACATTCCTCAGAATTAGCCCTTTCAGACTTGAGCACCAAATGACAATTAAAATTACTCACACGGTGGACTATACATAATCTTGAACCTGCTCCTCAGTCTTTGGGCAAACTTCATGTAATAGTGCACACACTACACAAAGCTGCAAATTCACCACCCAGGAATTTGTGGTGATTCCATTAAATACTTACCAAATACAGCATATGCTTGGTTTAGTTTCTGCTCACAATGTAATTCACTTACGTGCGTCCTTGCTGAAGTTGTGCTTTAGGATGCAGTCGGGGCCTGGTGTTCCCCTGCAAAGGGGAAGCAGGATTTAACCCCCAGTCTTGATCAGGCAGCAAGTGAACTGAAAAGATACAAATCAGCCATGCACACTTCACAGGATAGTTAAAGTCTGGGCTTAATTATTGAGGTGTACCTCAGTTACTGGGGAATTGTCTGCTCTTGTCACCTGAGAGGCCAGATTACCAACAATACAAACTATCTGAAAATGATTTCTTTTACTCCATTCTAAATGTTCTCAACATTTGAATTGATGTAACACTTCTGGCAGATAGATAGGGAGCAGTGAAGTTGTAATTTTGGAGCATGGGTCTACAGAAAGTAACGTGTCTACAATATTTAGTTGTTACAACTGAGAAAACTGTCAAATTTGTCCTGATTTTGGTTATAGGGTCGGGGTCGAACAATTTGTGTAGTGTTTTTGGATAGGAAGGATCATAAGTCAGCCAGGTCTCATTTTCCTGTTCAGTGCCTATCCTAGAGGCATGTTTTGATGTTGGGTAGAAATAGGATCAGTTTGCCTATGGTTTCTTGAATATCTTGCTGGCTGTCGCTGGACCAGAAAAATGCTCATTGGGAAGCTGTGCTGGTGGTGAACAATGCTGCTGGACTAATATTTCAGGGAATGAGAGTTCACATGCTGTTTCAACACTGGCACTATGAAGTTCAAATTCCACAGGAATTATGTTGTGTTCAAATTTATGTTTCGATCTAAAATACATTGGGATAAGCAAATGTGCCCATGAAGGTTTTGAATTGTTGTAAAAATAGGGTGGTTTACTAATATTGCTCGGTGAAGGAAATATGCTGTCTTTACCTGATATGGGTCTGATCATCACTGCATGCCGCCTAACTAACTGACTTCTTAGGTGGTCTCGGGAGCTACTTAATAACAACTTGGGGATGGACAGTAAATGCTGGCCTTGCCAGTGAAGCCTACATCCCAAGCGTAATTATTTTAACTGGCTGTTTGTTCCTAAAGCCTGATTTAAATCTGTAGCAGTGCATCCAGTTTCTCTAGAGGGATTCTGATTGTTTAAGCAAACAGGGAAGTGTACAGGGCAAGACAGAGCTGAATCTTATTTAATAATTTACATTTTGAAATGTAGCTGCCATATCCTTTCCATGAGTGTTTTCTTTTTATTTTTGCAAATCCTATATTTACTTGTCAGTTTCTCACTGTTCTTTTATGTTTAGATGTAATGCAGTGGCTAATGCTTTCAACTGGTGACAGGGGCTGGTTGTGGTACTTAATGAATTTCAATATGTCATTGAGCAAAGACAGTGTTATTGCTTAGGTTCGATCTATCAGTCCTGAAAATCCACTGTTTATAGATTTTTCACGACTGCCAGCTGGAACTGAGGAGAGTGACTGGGGACAGGTACCAAGAGTGACCTGGAAAAAGTGACTATGGGTATTGATTTGGGAGAATTACTGGTGGGAATGACCCAGGAGAATAATCTGGGGTTGGGAGAGTTTCGAATGAAATGAACAGCACTTTAGCTCAGTGGTTGACAGTTAGTTGTTCCGGTTTCTGCTTCTGAATGCCAGATGGCAATTAAATATTTGGATGGATGAATCTTGTCAGTGTGCAATTGTATGTTCAGATAATGATCAGTTCAACCTTTGCTGTATGACATTGTACAGTACAGCCTCAGTATGCCTGACTGAGAACAGTCTGACTGATCAATTTTAATGTGTAACTAGCTCATGAACCCACCATCTCAGACACTGTTGAAACAAGCATACTTATATATATAAAGTAATACAGAACTTATCCTGCATTTCCTCAACTTCTTACATCGTCAAAATTAAAGTGCTTCAGACAGTGACTTGCATCAAAGTGCAATGAGGTCTTATCATTTGTTCATGGGATATAGACACTACTTAGACTCATAGAGTCATGGAGATGTACAGCAGGGAAACAGACTCTTTGGTCCAACTTGGCAATGCTGACCAAATATTTTAAATTAACCTAGTCCCATTTGTCAGCATTTGGCCCATATCCCTCTAAACCCTCTGCATTCATGTACCCATCCAGATGCCTTTTTAAATGTTGTAATTGTACCAGCCTCCACCACCACCTCTGGCAACTCATTCCATACATACACCACCTTCTGCATGAAAAAGTTGCTCCTTAGGTACATTTTAAATCTTTCCCCTCTAGTTTTGGACTCCCCCACCCTGGGGAAAAGACTTTGTCTATGTACCCTGTGCTCCAGGGAAACCTCTATAAGGTCACCCCTCAGCTTCCAGTGCTCCAGGGAAAATAGCCCCAGCCTATTCAGTCTCTCCCTATAGCTCAAACCCTCCAACCCTGGCAACATCCTTGTAAATCTTTTTTGAGCCCTATAACAGAGAGGCCAGAAATGAATGCAGTATTCTAACAGTGGCCTGACTAGAATTTTCTACAGCCGCAACATGACCTCCTAACTCCTGTATTCAATGCACTAACCTATAAAGGCAAGGATATCCAATGTTTTCTTCACTAACCTGTCGACCTGTGATTCTACTTTCAAAGAACTATGAACCTGCACCCCAAGGTCTCTTTGTTCAGCAATGCTCCCCAGCACCTTACCATTAAGTGTATAAGCCGTACCCTGATTCACCTTTCCAAAATGCAGCACCTCCTCACATTTATACAAATTAAACTCCACCTACCATTCCTTGGCCCTTGGACCATTGCCCATCTGGTCAAGGTCCTGTTGTACTCTGAGGTAACCTTCTTCTCTGTCCACTACACCAGCAATTTTGGTGTCATCTGCAAACTCACTAACCATACCTCCTATAGTCACATCCAAATCATTTATGTAAATGACGAAAAGCAGTGGACCCAGCACCAATCCTTGCGGCACACTGCTGTCACAGACTTTCCATCTAAAAAGCAACCCTCCACTACCACTCTGTCTCCTACCTTTGAGTCAGTTTTGTATTCAAATGCATTTATTGCCCATCCCTAAATGTTCTGGACATGGTGGTGATAGCTGTCTTATTGGACCTCTGAAAACTTCGGGATGTAGGGACACCTACACTGATGCTATAGTATTCCAGGATTTTGACCCAGCACCTGTGAAGGAACAACAGTGTAGTTCCAGATCAAGATGGTATTTGGAGTGGAACTTATGGGAGATAGTGTTCCACTGTCACCCTTGCCCTTCTAGTTCGTTAGAGGTCACAGGTTTGTAAGGTGCTGTCAGAGAGGCCTTACTGAGTTACTGCAGCGTGTCTTGTAGATGGTACACTGCTGCCATGGTGAAAAGAGTGAATGTTGAAGATGATGGATGTCACGCCAGTCAAGCAGGCTGCTTTGTCCTAAATGATGATAAGCTTCTCGAGTGTGGATATTTTCCAATCAACTGTTCAGAGATGTTTTTATACACCTCTAGACCCAGTTGGATATGAATCTGGCCCCTTGGCCCAGAGATAGAGACACTACCACTGCACCACAACAGCTGTAAATTTCTTGAGTGTTGTTAGAATTGCAATCATCCAATCAAGTAGGGAATATTCCATCACTTTCTGACTTGTTACTGTAGATGATTGACAGGTTTTGAATGCAGGAGGTGAGTTACTCGCTGCAGGATTCTCGGCCTCTGACCTATACTTGTATTTGGTTGGCTGGTCCAGTTCAGTTTCCAGTGAATGGTAACTCCCAGATTACTAGTAGCAAAGATAAGCATTATTGGACTGTAAGGGTGATAGATTCTCTCTTATTGGAGGTAATCATTACCTGGCATTTACGTGGCATGAATATGACTTGTTATTTGTCAGCCCAAGCCTAGATATTGTCCAGGTCTTATTGCATAAGGACAAAAACTGCTTCAGTATCTGAGGAGTCACAAATTCTGCTGAACATTGTGCAGTCAGTCAATGAACTTCTGACCTTATGATAGAGGGAAGGTCATTAATGAAGCAACTGAAGATGGTTGAGCCTCGGAAACTACCCAGTGGAACTCCTGCAGAGATGTCACGGACCTGAGATGTCTGACTTCGAACAATCATAATCGTCTTGCCATGTGCCGATTATGACTGCAACCAGTGGAGTGTTGTATTTCTGATTCCCATTGACTCTACTTTTGCCAGAGCTCCTTGATTTCCCATCAGTCAAATGGGACCTTGATGTCAAGGGCACCCCTCACCTCTCTTCCTGAGTTCAGCTCTTTTGTATGGGTTTTGACCATGATATTTGTGTTAAGGAAGGAATTTTGGCCAGGGTCGAAGAGATCTATTGTCTTTCCATTAATATTGCAAAATTATTAATATTCACATGAATAAAGTGCTGTACAGGACAATAGGCCACTTTTAGAATACTATGTTCAATTCTGGTCTCCCTGCTATAAGAATGATATTGTGAAACTTGAAAAGGTTCAGAGAAAATTTACAAGGATGTTGCCAAGAATGGATGGGTTTGAGCTATAAGGAGAGGGACTATTTTCCTTGGAGTATCGAGGCTGAACGGTGACCTTATATAAGTTTATAAAACCTTGAGGGGCATGGATAGGGTGAATAGTCAAGGTCATTTCCCTGGGATAGCAAAGTCCAATGTGAGAGGGCAAGCTTTAAGGTGAGATGGAGAAAGATTTAAAATGGACCTAAGGACCAACTTTTTTTTTAAGCAGAGCCATGTGCATGTATGGAATGAACTGCCAGACGAAATTATGGAGACTGGTATAATTACAACATTTAAAAGACATCTAGAAGGGTGGGTGAATAGGAACAATTTAGAGGGATATGGACTAAATGCGGGCAAATGGGACTAGATTAATTTAGGCTACATGGCCATGGATGAGTTGGACTGAAGGATCTGTTTCCATGCTGTACGTCTCTGACCGTGGATTGACGGCATCTCTGCTTTCTTTCCCTCTTTGGTGACTCCTCTTGAGATAATTACAGTCTTGTCCCAATATGAGGATAGTTATATAATTTCTGGGAGCCATTTTGTAGGATTATCTATCTGCTATAAAGTTAGATTAACTTTTATGTTACAAAATATAATTACACAGTCATGACTCTTAGAAGTATGTACTAAGCCTCTGCCTTAAGCCCCAGGGTATTGTAATGTGCATGAGGGAGCGACCAGTCAGAATCACTGAGTGTGGAGTGTTGCAGAGTAAAGCATCAGTTCTCAAAGTATGAGAAAGCTTGGAGATCAGATTCCAGCTGTTGTTTCCCACATGCATGTGAACTTCTCAAACGTTTGACAGTGTAATGTTTTCTGCCCATAGATTACTTTCTTCATGCTGCTGTCGGCTGTGTGTGTAATGCTGAGCCTGGCTGGCTCCATCCTATCCTGTCAGAACGCTCAGATGGTGACCTCCCTGGAGGAATGTCACCTGGTATGTCACTGATCCCCAATCCCTACTCATTTTGTATTGACATGTGGGTCACAAGGTTTGGCTATAAAGTAAACTGTAAAAATCTTATGTTGCCAATGAAATATAGAAAGTAGAAGCAGGAACAGGAAACTTGGCCCTGTGAGCCTGCTCTGCCATTCAATATGATCATGGCCAATTATCCAGCTCAGTACTCTGTTCCCAGTTTCTCTGCAATAATAACCCTAAGAAACATATTTAATTCCTTGAAAACATTCAGTCCTTTGGCCTCAGCTGTTTGCTGCTTAGACTGTGACTCCTGGTTCTGGATTCTCCAGACATTGGGAATGTCCTTCTTGCTTTTTCCCTATCTAGTCCGATACAAATTTTGTTGGTTTCTATGAGATCCCTCCCTCTTCCAAACTGCAATGAATATAAGTCTATCCAATCCAGTCTCTTTTCAGTCCTGCCATCCCAGCAATCAGTGTAGTGATGTGATGCCACCAGGCATTGGAGATGGCTGTGGCATATTCTGAAACTCAATGCAGATACTGACCTCGGTAAATCAAAGGCAACAGGATCACGACAAAATGTGTTGGACAAAACATGTAACTGTGTACGACAATAGCAGGTTTAATTTCGTACCAAAAGAAAACCCTGTGGGAACTGTACAATTCCATTTGTCGTAGCTGCTGCCTCTGATGGCTGTTTTTTTTTGTTTGGCAGTATAAATTTGATGGTGATGGAGTGTGTGTTTGCTGTGAGATTCAGGAGAAAACAAAAGGTTGCAGCAGCTTCACTGAAACACTGAAACTTAATGCAGTCCAAGAGTGTGGCACAGTGCATCTAGCTTTAAAGGTAAGATTCTCCTGAAGCCAGCCCCAAATATAGATCCAAACAAATCCATTCACAGAGCCTGATATGACCTTGAGCACAGAACTGAATATGCTCTAGCCCTAACCACAGAACTAATGAAAATCCTGACTGCAAAATCAAATCCAATCCTGGTTGCAGAGCTAATTCCAATTCTGAATGCAGCATGCGACACACAGTGCAGAAATTAAATCAGAAAGTGCTTAAAATTTCCAGCAGATTGGGCAGCATGTGTGGACTAATAAACAGAATGAATGCTTCATTTTGGTAACCCTTCACCAGAACTGAACTGAATTATTTTGAAGGTCACAAAACAAGCAGATGCTGCCTTACCTGCAAGGACATTTCCAGCATCTTTGGTTTGTATTTTTCTACATACCACAGTAACTTGACTTTGCACTGGGCGCAAAACGTTGGAAAAGAATTGCCAATGTGTATTCACACAGTGACACTTGAAGACCTCACCCTATGTCCTTTGAGTATTACCCCCACAATTTAGTATTGGGATAAATGCACTTACTGTGTTAAAAATAAAGTGAGGAGTGATCTATGTTCAGGCCAGGGGGTCATTTAATTGCATTTCGTTTGCACTGTGCCTGCTATTTTCTACAAAACCTATAATCCTGGTGTCTCTACACAGGATCTTTTATTCAGCATCTGTGCACTGAATGTTACCTCTACCATCGTATGTGCCTTGGCTACTGTGACGTGCTGTATGCAGGTGGCCACAGCTGATATTGTGCAGATGGTAAGTGTCTGTTCGTTAATGGAGAAACAGGATTTCTAATAAGACTGTGCCTGTTTACTATCCTACAGGAGATGCCTCTTTCAGGACCTTGTATGTAAATTAGATTGTATGTAAATTAGAGACTAATGAGCACAGTCCATCATGTACATCAGTGCATTTCTCCTAAAATTCAAATCTTGTTTTCCACTCAAACTTTAGCACAGCCTTCAGAAAAAAATATATATTTTTTTAAGTGAGAAATTTTAAGTAGTTTGAGCCGGGGGAATAGTTGCAAAAGTTGAAGGAGGTGAGAAAAAGCAAAGTTCTGTAAAGCAATGAGTGACCATAGGAGACAAGGGGGCATTCTGATTTTTAACCCCCTAATCCTACATTTACCAGTTTTGATCTACAATAGGTAAGAGATCGCATCATGCCTTAGCAGGATCAGTTGTAATCGATAAAAATATTGTGGAGGAGAGAGAGCCCTTGAATATTTGATTTATGAGGAGAGACTGGATAGGGTCATACAGCACAGTAACAAGGGGCAAAGATACAGTGAATAGCCAAGGTGTTTTCTCCAGGTTAGGGGAATCCGAAACTAGAGGGCATAGGTTTAAGATGAGAGTGAACCTAAGGGGTGACTTTTTTTAAGAGGTTGCTGCATATATGGAATGAGCTGCTAGAGGAAGTGGGAGAGATGGATACAGTTACAACATTTAAAAGATATTTAGACAGGTACATGGATAGGAAAGGTCTGGAGTGGATATGGGCAAAATGCAGGCAAATGGAACTAGTTGAGTTTAAGGAAGCCTGGTTGACATGGACAAGTTGGGCTGAATGGCCTGTTTCTGTGCTGTTGAATTCTGAATTGGGAATTACAGGATTATACTGTGGCTTTGATGGTATGTAAATGACACCCAGCTGTCTGAGTTTACTGTCTTAGCCCCAGTACTGCGAGGGAGGAATGTGCTGGTATACAAGCCCCATACTCTGTCCTTCACACCAAAAATATGGTTTGCAATGCCATAAGCGTGGGTTCAGTTCTTGTACTGGCTGAGATTACCATGAAGGTCTCTCCTTTTCAACTGCTGTCCTCATGTAATCTATGGTGATCCTCTGGATAACCACCACCAGTCGTCTCTCTAATGAGACAGCAATCCAAAGGTAAATTTACCTTTACTTCATAAATGTGTATCACCAAAATGCCATTGGTACCCTTTTGTACTACCATCCAGAATGACAGACCTTCACCATGCTACTTCAATGAATTCAATAATACATGTATTGTAACTCATCTGAATTTTGAAAAAAATGGCTAATGCTGGTTAATAACATCTGGACTATGGAGGGTAGAAGAGTAGTTGAGGCAGGAAACCTCTCAATCTTTTAAAAAATGTGCTTTAATGAGCATTTGAAGTGTCATAAATTCAAGGCTGAGCCAAGTGCAGGAAATTGGGACTAGGTAGGTAATAGTGTATTTTTTCTGTACAACCTTGATGGGCCGAAGGGCCTCTTCTGTACTGAATGATTCCATGATTTAATGATAGTCCTGTTTTTAAACTAGGTTCACTTAATTCCAAACAGACATTCTCACTCAACACAAGAGACAATAGTCTCTGCAGAGATAATAGTTTGAAAGAAAAGGGATAAAAATACCTTTGTTATTCAAAGGTCTGTAAGCAAAGGATGGAATTTGATGATTCCTCCTGGTCCATTGTTGACAGCTGTTGAATGATGGAAGAACTTTAGTTTAGTTTGGGTTGAAATTAACCTGGATCCTAGTCTGTGGAAAGTGGCCACAGTTTTGTTTTTCAGTATCTATAAAGTTGTCAAAAATACAGATATTGAAGTTTTATCAGGTTCCCATAAATTTCTGTTGTGGTGTTAGAGGGGGTGGGGGGTGCAGGGAAGAACGTGCAGCTCCTGGAGTTTCTTCTTTACATTTAGTTAGGTCCCTAAAACAGAAAGTTAAGTCAAAATGTTTTCAGGCAACCATTAGCATGGAGAGACATGCTGCCGAAGAACTGCCGATGCTAGAGTTAGAGATAGTACTGTGTGAAGCTGGATGACCACAGGAGGCCAGGCAGCATCGGAGGAGCAGGGAAGTTGACGTTTCGGATCACAAACCTTTTTCTGAAAAAGGGTCCTGACCCGAAACATCAACTTTCCTGTTCTTCTGCTGCCTGGTCTACTATGCTCCTTTTAGCTCTAAACTGTGTTATCTTTAGCGTGGAGGCCTGCACAGCCCTTTCAAAGCCAGGTTCTTCAGTAATTAAGTACCCTAAATCCCATCTCTTATCTCCCTAAAAACTTTACTTGTTTTTTTCCCCTCTAAAAGTCCTTGACTTGCTGAAAACAACAGGTAAACCACAGCACACATTGACCTGTTGATTTTATTTCCAAGAGCCGCATGGTTAAAACCCCTTTTCAATCCAGAAATTGTCCAAACAATTCCATATCTTCCAGTTTTTCATATAGTCCATAATTGTACGTATGTATTCCTCACTGTACCTGGTGTGGCTCCCTCTACATTGGGGAAACCAAGCAGAGACTTGGGGACCGCTTTGCAGAACACCTCCGCTCGGTTTGCAATAAACAACTGCACCTCCCAGTCACAAACCATTTCCACTCCCCCTCCCATTCCTTAGACGTCATGTCCATCCTGGGCCTCCTGCAGTGTCACAATGATGCCACCGAAGGTTGCAGGAACAGCAACTCATATTCCGCTTGGGAACCCTGCAGCCCAACGGTATCAATGTGGACTTCACAAGCTTCAAAATCTCCCTTTCCCCCACTGCATCCCAAAACCAGCCCACCTTGTCCCTGCCTCCCTAACCTGTTCTTCCTCTCACCTAACCCCTCCTCCCACCTCAAGCCGCACCTCCATTTCCCACCTTCTGACCTCCCTGGACTGCCCTATCCGCTCCCCACCTATACTCTCCTCTCCACCTATCTTCTCCTCTATCCATCTTCGGTCTGCCTCCTCCTCTCTCCCTATTTATTTCAGAACCCTCTCCCCATCCCCCGTCTCTGATGAAGGGTCTAGGCCCGAAACATCAGCTTTTGTGCTCCTGAGATGCTGCTTTGCCTGCTGTGTTCATCCAGCTTCACACTTTGTTATCTTGTATTCCTCAAAACATGGTTTTGAATAGTGTAAGCTGTGACTCAGTGGCACTCATCCCTGAAGCAGAAAGTGTGCTTTCAGTTCAATTTTATGAGCTAGGCTAACGTTCTGAGTACAGTAGCAATGGAATCTTGCATTCTCACCGGTATTGTCTTTAGGATTAAACATTAAACTATGGTTGCATCCAGCCTCTTGGATGGATATAAGACATTCCATTGTACAATTTGAAAAAGCGCAGGCAAGTCATTCCTGACAACAGTAGCTGCTTGTGCGATCTTATAATGCTGATTCTGGCTAAAATGCAGGACTACATAACAGTGACTGCCCTCCAAAATAAATTGTTTGGTAGTCAGTGCTTTAACAGGCACTGTTTTCATAAAGGTGTATTATTTTATTTAAACTTGCAAGACTGCATCTAATAAAAATTCCTTGTAGTGATATAATTTAAAATACTTTTGTGTACAGGTTTGTCACCAAATTTTTTACCTAGCTTTCATGGAAAACAAGGTATGAAACTTAACTCTAACCACTGTTCTAACAAGCTGGAGTAACATTGAGCCTTATTCCAGCTCCATCTCAATATTATGTGGGGCTGAACTGCTCTCTGTTGAAACAGATGGAGTCCCAGCGAGTGACATGGCCTGTTGACTCAGGGTGACCAAAAATCAAGGTTTTGGCAGGACATTTCCAGATTTCCATTGACATGTCTGTGTCCCGATAATTTCCTCAAAAAAAAAAGGTTCATATGTCCGGGGTTTCACCTTCTTCCCGTTTGTTAAATATAAACTATTCCTTGGAAAGAAAGTCTGTGTGAAATTTTGTTTCTGCCTTAAAAGTGGAAGCTGGGTCATTGGGTGTACTCATGGCTGAATTACACAGACAGTAGACCTACAAGAGTTTAAGGTTATTGTTGAAGAAAAGTGGAGCTGAGGGCAGAATCAGTTCAGCCATGATCTTATTGAATAGTGGAGCAGGCTCAAGTGGCATTTTGGGCTCCTTCTGCTCCTAATTTATATGAATATACATTGTGATGCCTCCACTTCAAGAATGTTTCTTGTGTATGGTTTCAATCAATAAACCTTTTGTATATGTATTATCATGAGGCAGTATTTAGTTGCATATCTTGTATGGATTTGAATCCGATGGAATTACAAGCCAGACAAAGTATCATATGTGAATTCCACTTAACTACTGCTTCCCACAAACCTGCCCCACAAACACACGCCCACGTATAACACAGTACAAATAGCCTTAGAATCAATTGTCTGCACCATAATTCAGAATATCATGGAGCACTCACTGTGGGAACAGGATAGTGAAAAGCATCTATGGACAGGTAGTGAATGTTGGCCAGCTAGTAATGCCCACATCCCATAAGTGAATTTTAAAAACAAATTGCCCTGTACCCATTTCCTGTTTTTTTAAAAAATTCATTTATGGCATTCGAATGTTGCTGACAAAGCCAGCATTTGTTTCTAATCCCTAATTGCTCTCAAAAAGGTTGTAGATAAACAGAAATATTTGTTTCCTGACTTGAAGATTTAACGGTTGTTCGGAATTGTTACTGGGAAACACAAAAGTATGTGACTTCTCTAGATCATCTTGCATCTTCCTGGTATCTTGTGGAGAGATGCATCTAGGAGTCAGGTTGTAATTAGTGAATTATAGGCTCTGTAATCACGAAACTGCTCTCGTTATAATTTCAGTCCCAAACATGTCTCACTGCGAGGCAGCTCTGTCCTTTTCCATTATTGTGCTGTTCATATGGCCTTCCTGATAGCTTATTCCACAGAGACTGAGAATTCCAAATCCTGAGTGCGTGTCACCACGTGGTACAGTTCTGCAGCAACCACTGGATTTTGACGAGTTCATCCCTCCTATACCACCTCCTCCATACTATCCTCCAGAATATACCTGTAGCCCAGGAGTTGAGACCCAGAGGTGAGTCCTCTTATTCTTCTTCTGCCAGCTGCAACTTGTATCTAGTACTCCCTCCTACCTTAAAGATGCAATCTGTTGCTGGAATTAGTAGGCATAGATAGGGAATATCATCAGTATCTCAGACAAGTTAGACCAGCAGGAGTCACTGGATAGTCACCAGCACCAGGTACCTTTGCTGATCTTTTTAATGACATAAGAACTTGAAGCAGGAATAGGCTGTTCAGCCCCTCGAACCCATTCCGCCATACAATACGATCATGGATGAAATCATCTCATTCTCAACTCCACTTTCCTGCCCATTCCCCGTAATCCTTTTAATGCATTGTGAATTAAAAATCTATCTCCTCAAATTTTCTCAACATCCCAGCAGCCATGGATGAATGAATTCCACAGATTCACAACTGCTGTGTGCTACTCCTCCTGTCTACTTTAAATCTGGTTTCCCTTAGCTTAAAACTATGACCTCAGATTACCCCACGAGAAAATATCTGCACGTGTTTCTACTGTACTCCAAAAATTTATTTTTCTTATTAATTCTCACTGGGAAGGTCAGCATTTATTGCCATACCTAATCTGAGATGTGGCTTGCTCAGCCACTTCAGAGAAAAATTAAGAGTCAACCACATTGCTGTGGGACTGGAGTCACACGTAAGTCTTCCCTAGTAAGGACAGCCGATTTGCTTCCCTAAAGGGCACTTGTAAACCAGATGGATTTTCACAACAATCTGACAGGTTCATGGTATCATCTGCCTGTCCTCCCCAATGACTCACAGTGATCCAGGGAATCAAAGTACATTTTCTCCAATTTAAATCCCTGCAGACCTGAGCTACACCCAGGCTGAGTAATCATGTCCAGCCTTGCATCTCTGATTATCTGTTTGACCCATCTAATTCTCAGTTGCAGTCGTGCCTTTTCCCTCTGCTCGACCAGCACACACTGATCTTTCAGTCACAATGTCTTGGGAATTCTGTCGTAGTCTCCATACACAGTGCTTTTTAAATTTAGTCATGGAGTGAGAATATCATTGACAAGGCCATCACCTACACAGTTGAGAGCTGCCTTCTCGTACTGTTACAGTGCACATAGTGAAAGTGCTCCACAGTGCTGATAAGAGGAAGAATCCCAGATTTTGACCCACAAATAATGAAGAAACAGCAAAATTGTTCCAAATGAGGATCATGGGTAATTTCCCATGTGCCTAAAGCCATTGTCATTCTGGTGACGGAGGTCACAGCTTGTTGAATTATGTGGTTGGAGGACACTTGGACACGTTGCTTCACTGCCTCTTTGCACATGGTACAAGTTGTTTTCTACTGTGCATTGTTGGTGAAGAGTGTGACTGTTTAAGAGTGGATGGGATGACAATCGAGGACTACTTCGTCCAAGCTCCTTGATTGTTGGAGCTGCAATCATTAAGGCAACTAGGGAATACGCCATCACTCCACTAACTTGTGCCTTGTAGATGGTGGACAAACTTTGGAAAGTCAGGAGATTAATTACTCTCTGGATTCTCAGCCTCTGACCTGCCCTTTTAGCACTTTTTTTCATGTGACTCGACTGTGTGAGTTTCTGCTCAGTGTTAATGCTTGTTGCTAGGGATTTAGCTATGCTAATGGCACTAAATATCGAGGGCAGAGTTAGAGTCTTTCTTTTTGGAGATGGTCATTGTTCTATGTGTCCTGTGCTCAAATGTCTCTTGCCACTTAAACCTGCATATTGTCCATATCTTCCTACATGCAGGGCGAATCAGTTCATTTTGCTACTTCTCATCACTACATCATTGCCAATAACTTCCTTCCTGTTTGGTACCATCGCTCCGCCAGCTTATGTGTCGTGTGGAACTCAATGAAATGTATGTTGTCGCTGGCTCACAAAATTTCATGTTATTTTTCAGAAACCTGCATCTGGACTTCCATCACTCGCCCTTCAGCACTACTTACAGTGTGGCCATTAACAGCCCCAGCTGCCTCTACCCTGCAGAGCTGCCTCCCCCATATGAAGCTGTGGTTGGACAAACCTCTACTAATCAGGTGTGGCAGAAAAGCTTGAACTCTGCTTTGGCAGTAAGATTAAACTGTCTTTCACCAGTTTGGGACAGAGTATCAATCAGTGCTCAACTCTACTTAACGACCTTGAGGCTTCTGAGGATACAGCCTGATACAAGGAATTGGTTCCATGGGCACCAGCATCCATACTCTTTCTCACCAAAGTATTCAAAAGTTGAACTAAATACTTGGTGTTAGTAGGATGTTATTAATTTATACCATTGTATTCCATTGTCTTAAGCTTGTAGAGATGAATTGAGTCAAAGGACCTTCATCCTAGAGGTTGCGTCAGCCAGGTGGCTGGGTCTATTAAGTAATAAAACATTCAAATTCCTGAATAACTGTGATGCACATATTGCTTAAAGCAATGTTCCAGCTGTCACTACCTCCTTGTCTACACCATTCCAGTTACTGAACAACTCGAAAATGAGGGAGCACATTCCTCAATGGCCCAGCTGAAATCAATAAACTGGAAATGGCAAAGTCCTGTATTCTTGACCAAGTCTCTGTTGTTAGTCAACCTTTGAGTCCCTAAACTAGGCCTAACTCGAGCCTTTGGCTCTGAAGGAGAGAATCTGCTATTCCCTGTCCATTACTGAGGAACCTCCCACATGTAATTCATGATCAGGATGCCCATTTCAATAACTTTAATAGACACTTTGACAATGAATATTGATTGTGAAGCTTTGACCCAATCAGTGCAATGACAGCAAGTTCTGACATCACTCTTTCGAGATTTTATTGAAACTTGTGAATAGGAATATTGTTTTTTTAACAAAAAAAGTGAGCATCATCCGTTGGGGTCCCAACAAGTGTGGGGTTGTCACTCAGCTCCCACATAGAAATGTATAAACACAAGAGTCCCTTGAGGTAGTCAGTTTGATGTTAGCAGTTATATTGCCGTTAAGGGAGTGAAGCGAAAATTGACCAAAGTGATTGGGATGGCAACTTGAGCAGGGATTGGGTCAACTGGGCCTGTATTCACTGAAGTGTAGAGGAGTGAGATAGGATCTCATTACTTCGTGAAAGATTCTGACAGGTCCAATCAGACTGGATACTGCGATGATGTTTCCCCTGATTGGGGGGTCATAGGCTCAGAATACACAGGTCATTTTGGACTGAGATGAAGATAAATTTCTTTGCTCAGAGGGTAGTGAAGCTGTGGGATTCTCTACCACAGAAGGCTGTGGAGGTGAAGTTATTGAAATTACTTAAGAACGAGATTTCTACAGACTAACAGAGAAAATGGGTTATGGGGCATGTGATAGAGGTGCAGTCATGATAGTATTTAATGGCAGAGCAGGCTTGTTCAATGGAATGGTCTCCCCTTCCTCCTTTTTTTTCCCATATTTCTACATAAGACAAGGGTTAGTATCAGAAAACACATTTAGTCAAGTGTTCTCAGACAGGTTGATCTTGATAAATCCAATGGGGCAACATTATGGAACTAGACTCATACAACTTGCTGAATATCTGCACCCTCTGTCTCAAGGCTGGTGTATCAGGACTCATGCCGAATGCTGAAATCCTTCGTGGAGGCAGAACTGCTGAAAACTGCTTTTTACCAGCTTCTCTTCATCCAATATCCTGCCCCTTACTTCACCAACTGGCCTGTCACTCAGGAAAGCAAGAACGTGAACTGCTTTCTGATGCCTATTGTGTGAAAATCGAGAAACTTGACTATTTAGGACTCCTTTGGTGCAGTGGCAGTATCCTTACCTTTCAGCTAAGAGATCCATGTTCAAGTCCCACCTGTTCCAGAGGTATGTAATAACATCTCTGAACAGATTGTTTGGAAAATGTTTTTTTGAGTAGAGTACACCAATCCTGACCCTGTGACTGAAGCCTTTGAAACTCTGATGCCCCCTGGTGTAAAGCTACCACCTGGGTTTGTGCCGATAAGTAATGCTTAAGGGAAGAAGATACAGCTTGAGGCAACACGGAAATATCATTCAGACCCACTTTCCATAGTGCCTGTGCACTTTGCATTTTATCAATCCTCTTCCCTCATGTGGCAATCTCTCATGTAAAAGCTGCTGCTCCTTTTAAATAGGACAGAACTCCAACCAGGCAATACTGAATGACTCAGTCAGCACTGGCTGATCGGTCATGAAAAGACATTGCTCAGGGACTCAACACTTGTGTTTCATCATTCAGGGGAGCACGATGGATCACCACAGCTCGGAGTCTTCGCAGGATTACAGTTCCAGTCTGTCTGAGAGAAATATCTTCACAGCCTTCAGTACACAAGGCATGTAAGCTGAGGACTGTCTTTTTGGAAGTGTGATTTTTATTTGTAAGTTGCTGTTTGGTTAGAAAGATGCTCCAAAGTATGGAGATTATCCAGTACTTTGGTAGAAAACTCAGCTGAGGGAAAATTTGTGAGGAGTTGGGAGAAATTGAGCACAACAAAAATTTGGAGAAAGACCAGGACAAATATAATGTTAATGGCATGTGTTATGTTTACACTAAAGGTTAATCAATGTGTCAGTAATCAATTTATCTTGTGATATTTGAGAATTATAGTGTGTGACTGGTCCTTGTCTTATGTCATGGAGGTAATGGCACTTGTTGGACTGGTTTCAAAATGTTGTATAACCAGCTTATAAGCCTGGAATGTGCTATTAACTGATCTCAGCCTGGTCCGATGTTAAATGAAATAAAGAACTGCAGATGCCGAGGATCTGAAACAAAAACAAATTGCTGAAGAAGCAGATTTAATATTTCAAGTCCATTGAAGCTTCTTCAAGCAAGGGTCCTTCAGGACCCTAACCCTTTTGAAGAAGGGTCAGTGAACTCAAAAACACTGACTCTGCTTTCCCTCTATAAATGCTGTCAGACCTGTTGAGTTTCTCCGTTAATTTTTGTTTTTGGTCCAGTGTTAACTTCAGTCATTTCTGTAGACTGGGAGCACCATGAGCCAGGGTTTGTGTCCCTGGAGATACTGCATGTGTGCATGAGGATCAGGTGCTACAGTAACACCTGTGTGATTGAATGGTAACTGGTCTTGAAAGCCTGCACTTTCACTGCATGAATGGTAATATGTGCAAGTTCCCGAGGTTGGCAAAGTGGTAATCCATAGATCAGGAAAGATGGAGCATTCTGTTTTTAGTGTATTTTGGTAGGGTTTTAGATGTGTAAATGTTTAAATGATCCTTTTCCCTTTTCAGTGCCTGTGGGCAATACCTCGCTGACATTGTATGAATCTGCTGATACCCCAGAACACAGCGGCATGTCTGTGGATTGCTGCTCAGTTGACGTTCAGCAATCTGTGTACACTGTAGACAACGAGATACCTGCAACTACCACAGACTGTGGTTGCACCAGTTTGGAGGCTGATGTTGGGTGGCAACACAGGGCTTACTCAGAGAGTTCCTGTGAGGAAGAAAGCAATTCAATGGCTCTGTCATTGGGCTCCATAGACTGGCGAGAGCACAGATTGTCAGAGTATTCTGTAGTGAGTTCCAACACAGCAGGGAAAACTCCCCGAACACCAGCCCAGGCCTGCACTTTATCACTCAAACAAATTAAAATATACTGTGGAGTCTTCAGGCAGTCCTCATCTGCCACTATGCCTGACAGAGTCAGGCTACCACCTCGAAAGAAGACTGGTGAGAACAGAATAATCCGATCCAGCAGTGATCCTGTCACCTGTACTTCTACAAAAGGTAAACATCTGGATTTTAGAAAGTGAATTTGTAGGAGAGATTTCAATGATTTAGTCTAATGGTAATCCCATTTCAAGCTGATTGACAGAATTGCATATGCCCAGAAAATTGTTATTTTGTAGTAATTGCCAAACTGTGTAATGCTCATACAATTTTTGTAATGAGGTGAAATGAAAACTAATTCCAGCGTCTTTCCAAGTATTGAAAATTTCTGCTTTCTTCCTCCCATTAATGTGTGCCATTTACAGCACAGGAGAAGGAGGAGACCATTTCAGTTTCTCAAGGCTGTTCTACCAATCAGCAATAGCTGTGTATTTTAACCTGATTCCCTCACTTTTGCTCCACTTTCCTGGAGACCCTTACTCAACAAGTGCAAGTGTCATTTCTGAAAATTCCAATTGACACCCAGACTCAACAGTTTTTTGGAAGAGATGCATCAAGATTTCCACAACTCATTGTGTGGAGGTGTGCTTTCTGACTTAACTTCTTCCTGTTTTCCTATCAAACTTTTAAAGATCTTAAACATTTTAATTAAATGGGAACAAAACTGGGGAGAGCTATAAATATTGCTGTTGGTACTACAAGCTATTTTAGACAATCATCAAGAATAGAACCAGACCGGATAGAATGGAATCAAAGATTGAGGAAAAACTGTCACTGACAACAGGCTATCTTCAAAGAAAAGATGATTTGGGGACAACTGAATTTTATTCCCCGCAAAGGGAAAGGTAGGATAAACAAAACCAGAGATCCCAGATGACAATGAACAAACCTTTTATTAACCGACTCCTCTGGGACCAGGAGTATATTGGTTGATCAACAGTTGAGCAACAGGTCTGCATAATTAATGTACAACGACCCACTAAGTAATAGAAATGTAGCGCAGCAAATATACACATCACTGTTATACTTTGTTTACAGCATAAATCACCTTAATAATCAACTTTGCGTTAAAACTTAGCAGACAGCCTTCTTACTCACCCCCTCAACTGACTGCTTGGACATTGCGGACATCGCAATAATACAGTAAACTTCTGGTATTTGAGGAATGGAAGTTTTGTCAGTTTATCAAGAGTGCCAGTTCATAAGGTGCCAGCTGAGAAAGGTGTACTGTAAATACAATTGAGAACCAAACTGAAAACAGAAGGTTCAAAAGGGAATGAAAAAGGAAACACAAAGAAGAAAAGAGGGATTATGAGAAAAGAGCGATAGTTAACATACAAGCAAATCCTGAAGTCTTTCCGAAGCAATCATTAGGGGAGAGGGTGGTAGGGCAGATTAGAAATCAAGAAGGAGATTTGCATATGGAGGCAAGAGTCATGACTGTGTTTATCTGAGACCTAACAATTACAGTCTAGTCAGTTTAACTTCAGTGTGGAGAAACTGCCAGCAACAATTGTTCTGGACTGGATTAATAATCGCATGGAAAAATATGGACAATATATGAACATATACATAATCCAACACATTCCACTGGCCCTAGGAGTGTTTGACAGGGCAGAGGAGCATCAAAATATGAAAAATTTGAAAAAAGAGTCATTGTGGATTTATGAAGAGAAAATTGTGTCCAATTTACTGGAGTTTATCAAAGAGGTGGCAGAGTTGAGCAGGCTGCTGCAGGTGAAAGTCAGTAAGGGTTGCATTTGCTGACCATATAAGAATGTTAGAAGTTAAAATGTCAGACACTATTATATCCCTCTGACAAATATACCGTTTTATCTTTTGCACTTCCAGGTTAAGTACAATATATGTTGAATACAGAGTAAAATTCCTTGTGCACTGCCACCTACTCCCATGACAGGTACATCATGAGATTAGATATTGAGTAAAGATATTTTAAACTGAAAGTAAAGCGCTCTCTACACTGTTCACATTGAGCACTCCCAAGATAGGGACAGCACCAGTTTAAATACAGTGTAAAGTTCCCTTTACTCTTTTGATTTGAATGTGAAGCTTTTTCCACACTGTCCTATCAAACACTCCCAGGTCAGTTGGAGCACATGTTCAGTTACAGAGTAAAGCTCCATTTACACAGTCCCATTCAGACACTCTCAGGACAAGTACAGCAGAAGGTTAGATACAGGGTAAATATTCCTCTGCCCTGTCAAACACTCCTAGGGCCAGTGGAATGTGTTGAATTATGTATATGTTCATTAATGTGTGACTTTTGTCTTCAAAATAAGAACTGTCTTTGCATAACACTGCCTAATTCACATGGCTCAATCATGAATGTTTTTCAGCTCTGTGCCTCAAGGGGGCTGCATAGACGAACCTAGTGACTTTGAGGCAGTCCAGCATGACCTCCCACACCAAGTTCCATACATGATAATTAAGGCGTTGTCACACAGAGCAAACAGGTAACAGTGGTCACAATGAGTATAAATTGTTTCACCAGGGCTTCAGCTTTCTAGAGGAATATTCTGCCTCAAGTAGTGACCTTGCTTTTCCAGATTCTGTCCAGACTACAGTCCAGGGTTAATATTTTCGGATTAATTGCTTTTGCATCTGGCCTTCACAGCTCTGTTTTATTAACTGTTTGCCCTTATGCCTCAGCTCATTATCATGAACTTCATTTTGTCACTTCGAGCCATCTTGCCAAACATTTCTGGTCAATCAAACAGCACATGGGGAAGATGGATGGGCATCGAAAACAGCAAGCACTGCGGGAGGTCTCTAGGGAGCGACCACACTCTCTTGTTGACCTGAAAGCTTATAAGGACACAAAAATATTGGTCACCAAATTCTTACAGCATTCCAACTGCAACCTTGCTCCTGAAGTACAACATGTGATCAGCAGCATCCAGTCTGTCATCTGGTTAGATGAGCAGCACACGGAGGAAGCGATTTATAGTGCCAACATCATTGACCAGGTAGGTGATGCTCCCACATCTTGTTCCAGGCCAGATTGAGTTCATGTCACGTTGCTGAGCCTTTATTGTAATAATTTTATGAACTTTTCAGTAATGTTTAGGAACCTGCAGATTATAGTTGAAATGCCTCAACATAGAGGTTTATCTGCTGCTGCTTCCCCATGGGGTGATAACCCTCTTCCCACATATAGATGAATGGACATGTCTATGTTAAAAATAGGACAAGATGGAAGTGTGGACCCCTCATTCCCACTGACAACATTCAAATGACTCTGTTTTCTTATCCCTGGCAGATGATAACTTCTCAACGGCCAATGAATGTGATAAATCTGCGATTACAGGAGGACCTTCACCTTCACAGCTGTGGTGATGTCAGCTCACCAACAGCTTCAGTACGGACTGTCCAATTAGACCACAGACTTGAACGTGAGCGGCCGCATTGTTTGACAGATGCGTGCAGAGAGACAGTTCTGTGACACCTGCTGTGAACTGGGCCATTTCAGATGAAAAGAATGTGGACAGGCAAGGAACAGATTGGTCTGCATTCAAATTTGGAGCTAGACATCACCTTCCGTTGGGGCGGCACGGTGGCTCAGTAGTTAGCACAGCTGCCTCACAGCGCCAGGGGCCCGGGTTCAATTCCAGCTCCAGGTGACCATATGTGTGGAGTTTGCTCATTCTCTCTGTGTTTGTGTGAGTTTCCTCTGGGTGCGCCAGTTTCTTTCTACAGATCAAAATATGCAGGTTAGGTGGACTGGCCATGGGAATTACAGGGATAGGGTGAATCTGGGTAGAATACAGTCTGGAGGATCGGTGTGGACCTAATGGGTGGAATGGCCTGCTTCCACACTGTAGGGATTCTATAGTTCTAAGCTATATATAGAGACAGAGATTCTCATTGAAGAGGAGACGGCTTTTTCAAAATATTCCATATAACTGTGAAAGCTGGAAGTAGTTTGAAAACATAGGGTGATTGTTGCCATGGCTGTTGTCTACAATGAGATGTATGCTGATCATTTGCAGTGTTTTGATATGAGTATTTATAATTTATTGCCGCTGAATGATTGATTGTAAATTGAGGTTGGGTCCACTGCTGTTTGTCATTTTTATAAATGACCTGGATGAGGGCGTAGAAGGATGGGTTAGTAAATTTGCAGACAACACTAAGGTCGGTGGAGTTGTGGATAGTGATGAAGGATGCTGTAGGTTGCAGAGAGACATAGATAAGCTGCTGAGCTGGGCTGAGAGGTGGCAAATGGAGTTTAATGCAGACAAGTGTGAGGTGATGCAGTTTGGTAGGAGTAACCGGAAGGCAAAGTACTGGGCTAATGGTAAGATTCTTAGTAGTGTAGATGAGCAGAGAGATCTCGGTGTCCATGTACACAGATCCCTGAAAGTTGCCACCCAGGTTGTCAGGGTTGTTAAGAAGTCATACAGTGTTTTTGCTTTTATTAATAGAGGGATCGAGTTCCGGAACCAAGAGGTTATGGTGAAGCTGTACAAAACTCTGGTGCGGCCGCACTTGGAGTATTGCGTACAGTTCTGGTCACCGCATTATAAGAAGGATGTGGAAGCTTTGGAAAGGGTGCAGAGGAGATTTACCGGGATGTTGCCTGGTATGGAGGGAAGGTCTTATGAGGAAAGGCTGAGGGACTTGAGGCTGTTTTCATTAGAGAGAAAAAGGTTGAGAGGTGACTTAATTGAAACACATAAAATAATCAGAGGGTTAGATAGGGTGGATAGGGAGAGCCTTTTACCTAGGATGGTGACGGCGAGCACGAGGGGGCATAGCTTTAAATTGAGGGGTGAAAGATATAGGACAGATGTCAGAGGTAGTTTCTTTACTCAGAGAGTAGTAAGGGAATGGAACGCTTTGCCTGCAACGGTAGTAGATTCGCCAACTTTAGGTACATTTAAGTTGTCATTGGATAAGCATATGGACGTACATGGAATAGTGTAGGTTAGATGGGCTTGAGATCAGTATGACAGGTCGGCACAACATCGAGGGCTGAAGGACCTGCACTGTGCTGTTATGTTCTATGCTCTATGAGGTTAAGATGATTTTACTGTCTGGGCCTGGTACTGAATAATCCCCAGTAACTTGCCATAACTTGAAGACTGCACTTGCTCCAACTTGCAACAATTCAAGTTATTTCACTGATTGTAAGGACATGACAGAACTGGTAACACTTTCCAGGATCTCCTGAGTTTATCTTTCAGCTATTTGAGGACCATTTGAGATAATGAAAATGCTGAAGTGGAGTTATTCTTAAACTGTGACCAATAGCCCTTCAGTTAGCACGCTACTGGATTTAAAATGCATGATAAAGTTTAAATATTTGTTCATGTCATCTTGTTTGTGTGGCAAAGCTCACTGAGTTTAACCAATCTACTCCACGAGGTTAAATAAACCAATAGTTCACAGGATCCAGGGAGCTGATCCTCCTACAGCCTAATAGACTGTATCAGTTCTCTGGTGCTGTCTCCTTTCATCTGTGAATGCAGACCAGTGGATGAGGAGACCAGAACCAGTGACGACTACTTTGTGTTCAAAATCGCAAAAGAACAAAATATCACCCTAGTGATTGAGCCTCATTCACTAATCATTGAACAACTGCAATATTGCTGTTTTAAGATGTTAAAATATATTAATATTGAACACATTATATGGAAAAATATATTAACTGTCCTCCAGATAGCCACCTGATAATGAATGAAAATGAAATATCTCCAGTGAGGAGCCCTGGCCGTGTTTAGATTTTTAATATTTGATATTCAGCATCATTAATCTAAGGAGGGCTGAATTAAGCATCTGGTTGTCCAGCATTTGACTAAAATATTAAATTGCCACATTTATTTTTCTATATTGTAAATTGAATTGAATCCTATGGATTAAAGACAAACACTTTGTATGGTCCAGAAAATAAATTGGTGCCAATACCATTTTTAGCCCCACATCTATACCTCTGTGCAGTGCCAAAGAATAGTTATTGGTGTCAAAACTTTAACTCTGTTTCTCTTTCCAAAGATACTACCAGACCTGCTGAAATTTTCCAGCACCTTCAATTTTTATTCCAGTTTTTCAGCATCTGGAATATTTTGGAAGAAGCACAGATAAAACAATGGTATTGTATCACACCCAGCCCAGTTCAAGTATCACCTATTTTTATGAAAAAGACAAGAACGAGTCTGGATTTTCTTCCCATTTGCTTCTTCAGCGATCCACAGCTGTTCACACTGTTTATTTCACATTCTGTATTCTAGCAGCAGATTCATACAACAGCCAACAAAACATTGCAGGATCTGCAGCTGCACCAACTCATTTCCAACTGGAGCAACATGATGGGGAAAAAGACAAACTAACATTTAGCCTCTAGTGCTAGGTACAGCATTTCAAGATACAAATACAAAGACTTTAATATTAACAGCTCACTCACCAGCAACACAACATGCGCGCTGCACAAACACAGGCTAGGCAAGTAACTGTTGTTCATCAACTGTAACAGAACTAATTTGTTACATTCCAGCAGAGCTAAATGCACAAAGAAAACACTGGTAAGAAAGTTCAAAGCAGTGGGTGTCACTGCAAGCTGTACTGTCTGAGGTTTCTGTGTATACTTGTTACTAATTGCAACAATGGCTGTCTATCTGACATTCAGCACTGGACATTCAATTATTTATTGCACACCAACATCATGTTAAAGTGACATTGTCACTAACTTGTGAAAGAACTTGGTTCAACTTTTATAAAATGCAATATGTTTGTTTTCAGAGCAGAGGAAGAGCCATTTCTTCTCTCAATGGAAATGGTGCACGGTCTAGTGTGGAGCGACAGAGCAGAAAGACACACATTCCCAGAGACACAGATACGCGCGCACACACAGGCACAAACTCTCTCTCATATATACACAAACACTCACGCTCACAAGAAAGAAAACAGACATGCACACACCCATGCAATATGGGAGGCACTGACACTGTCTTCATCCCACTGAACACCTCTTCCCAGCAGAAAACAGCTTATCTGCTGGAAGTCCATTGAGCAGATGAACCCGTTTCTTCACAAAATTAGATGTACAATGGTGTTTCTTGTCCAGTTAGGAGTCTAAACATGGCAGCTGGCATTGTCTTCATGTGAATCTAAAATTATTAAAAATTCAGCAATTAAAAATTCCAGCTTTTTCCAAAGCACATACCTATTGAGTACAGCAACTTAGAGAGATGACAGCTGAAGCTTGATGATGTGCAGTTTAAACATGAATGGATCCCTCATGACATTGTTTGTGATTTGTTGTTGAGTCGTTAGCGATGGAAATATCACCATGTATTTCTTTACCCATTGGTTAAAGTGTGTCTCCTTGAAAACAATATCAAATAAGTAAACAGCACTTTTGAACATTCAGAAACTAAGTGCTGTTAAGAAAGCTGTAAAGGTTGTTTTAAATATAAAACAAGATTTCTAATAGCTGATCATTCAAACCAAATAAAGAGGATAGGGAGGATTTACATTGTAACCTGAAATAATTTCAGGGCTCAGACCTACGGATTTCATGAAACTTCACTCCCTAAGAAAATTCAGGAAAACCACTAATTCTCTTTGATCACTTATAATTCAATGGCTCTGATGTTTGTACTGTGTTCTCCAGGTTCTGTAATCATTCCACTTTCTACAGGATCTGCTGTCCTTAATATCTTAAAAAGTGTGATCAAAGCAACCATAAATGTCTAAACTCCAGGAAATGTAATTGTACTTTATATAATCTTCAACTTCTTTAGCACTCTAATTTCAGTATCATCCTGGTAAATTCAGGTCAATGCATTTTTCCAAAAGCACACAAACAGAAATTACTGGAAAAACACAGCAGATCTGGCAGTTATCTGTGGAGAGAAATCAGGCAGTTCTGAGAAAGGTCACCAGACCTGAAACATTAACACTCATTTCTCTCCACAGATGCCAGACATGCCGAGCTTTTCTAGCAATTTCTGTTTGTATTTCTGATTTACAGCATCTGTACTTCTTTTGGTTGTTGTTTCAGTAACCTTTCAAAGGGGTTGTTCCCAGAACTGCTCACAGTAATTTCAGGGCTGTGTGTTAATGTACGTGACTTCTACCTCCACATATTCTAGTCCTTTAAACTCAGAAGGCATTAGTGTTTTAGACTATTTTCTGTTAATCTGTTGGTAAAATGTTAATAAAGAGAGTAATAAGCTCTTTGCATCAAGGATCTTACCTCACCCACTGAGTTAGACAGAGCTTGAACAATTTTTTCATGGGCAGTAGCTACAACACTTTGCCCATTGATTTCAATGATACGGTGACCCACTCTAACTCCACCACGCTCTGCAATCCCGCCTCTCATTAGGCTGCAAATCTGTAAGAGCAAACAAATGTCACTGCCAAATCCCGTCTCATTTCTTGCACTCCTTCAAATATTACAGAGAGGGAATTAGGATAATGTTTTGAGTGGAGAGTGACTGAGCAACCCCATATGGATACTCAGCAGAGGCTGCTGCAAGTGCCTTGTGGAATTTGTAAGGGGAAGCTTGTATGGAACTGGATCACAGCTCAATATGTCAACTCTAGACGTAAATATCTCACTCTCTCAGCACCAGGTGTTTATCATAATTAATTAAACAACAGGAATAATATTCACACAACAACTCTTACAAATAACAGTTGGTGTTAACAAAGACAATTACAGCACAGGAACAGGCCCTTCAGCCCTCCAAGCCTGCGCCGATCAAGATCCTCTGTCTAACCTGTCATCTATTTTCTAACGGTCTGTGTCCATTTGCTCCCTGCTCATCCATGTACCTGTCCAAATATATCTTAAAAGACGCTAACGTGTCTGCGTCTACCACCTCTGCTGGCAATGCGTTCCAGGCACCCACCACCCTCTGTGTAAAGAACTTTCCACGCATATCTCCCTTAAACTTTCCTCCTTTCACTTTGAACTCGTGACCCCTAGTAATTGAGTCCCCCACTGTGGGGGGGAAAAAGCTTCTTGCTATCCACCCTGTCTATACCCCTCATGATTTTGTAGACCTCTAGCAGGTTCCCCCCTCAATCTCTGTCTTTCTAATGAAAATAATCCTAATCTACTCAACTTGTCTTCTTAGCTAGCACCCGCCATACCAGGCACCATCCTGGTGAACCTCCTCTGCACCCTCTCCAAAGCGTCCACATCCCTTTGGTAATGTGGTGACCAGAACTGTACACAGTACTCCAAATGTGGCTGAACCAAAGTCTTATACAACAGTACCATGACCTCCCAACTCTTGTACATGATACCCTGTCTGATGAAGGAAAGCATGCCATATTGACCACCCTATTGAACTGTGTTGCCACCTTCACGGAACAATGGGCCTGAACACCCAGATCTCTCTGTTCATCAATTTTCCCTTGGACTTTTCCATTTACTGTATAGTTCGCCCTTGAATTAGATCTTCCAAAATGCATCACCTCCCATTTGCCCGGATTGAACTCCATCTGCCAATTATCTGCCCAACTCTCCAGTCTATCTATATTCTGCTGTAATCTCTGACAGTCCTCTTCACTATCAGCTACTCCACCAATCTTAGTGTCATCTGCAAACTTGCTGATCAGACCACCTACACCTTCCTTCAAGTCATTTATGTATATCACAAACAACAGTGATCCCAGCACAGATCCCTGTGGAACACCATAGTCACAGGTCTCCAATTTGAGAAACTCCCTTCTTCTACCACTCTCTGTCTCCTGTTGCCTAGCCAGTTTTTTTTATCCATCTAGCTAGCACACCCTGGACCCCATGT
Source organism: Stegostoma tigrinum (assembly GCF_030684315.1). Classification (NCBI taxonomy): domain Eukaryota; kingdom Metazoa; phylum Chordata; class Chondrichthyes; order Orectolobiformes; family Stegostomatidae; genus Stegostoma; species Stegostoma tigrinum. The sequence goes on along the minus strand of NC_081389.1, from coordinate 26,491,767 downwards.
ACTTTTATATCAGCTCCAATATGATGAAGTATTTAGTGGAACTAAAAATGGGAGTCTACGGAGCAAAGTGTAACATGTTTGATACAACGCAAGTCCCCACTACTCTTTTGAACTGAAAGTAAATCTGCCTCTAAACTTTTAAAATTGAAAGTATAGCCAACTTGACATTGTCTCCATTTAATAATCCCAGGACAGGTACAGCGCTGTTTTAAAACAGGAAGGAATGCTCTCTCAACACTGTCCTGATCAAGAAAATACACAGGACAGGACAATATGGGGTTGAACAGAGAGTAAAGCTACCTCAGCTATTTTAAAATGTGAGTAAACTTCTCTCTACTCTTTTAAACTGGAAATCATTGGAAAGTAAAGCTGCCTTAACATTGTCCCCATCAAACACTCCATGGGCATACGTACAGAGTAAAGCTTTCTCTTGTTCTTTTAAACTATAAGCTCTCCTCACACTGCCCCTATAAAACACTCCCTGTCAAACGGAATGGGTTACATTGGGAGTAAAGCTGTGTTTACACTGTCCTCATGGAAAGCTCCTAAGATATGTACTGCATTTAGAAACAGTGTAAAGCTCAGCTGAAAAGTACCCACTGCACTGCATACATTACATGCTGCTCACTTACGATGGACCACTTGCACCAACAGCTTTGCACTTTTAAAACAGGATATTGTAACAAGTTTACTTATTCCTATTGGCAGCAGGAAGCAAGGAAGGAGGCAGAGGTTGCAATAGAGGTCAGACACTGGAAAATTGGGGAACAGCAGGATGCTGTGATGGGGTCGTATTCAGATTGTTACTGTGCAATGATAAGATATCAACCCTCCTTGTGCTGCCACCAGCTGGCACTGTTTAGAATATTATGCTTCCTGTAATATCTTTTACAGTTTTGTTCAATAATTCTGCAACTATATCAGGCAAAGAAACAAACTTTGAAGGGTCTAGGCCTAAAATTTCAGCTCTTGTGCTCTGAGATGCTGCTTGGCCTGCTGTGTTCATCCAGTTTCACACTTTGTTATCAAAGAAACAAACTAGTTATGTTTCCGGTAGGATCTCACTTGGTGGAGCCACTGATAGATGCATTCATTGCATGGCTCTATTTAAACTTCAAGGAACAGAGCTGCAAAGTTAACCAACAGGTCAAAGTTCAGTAAGCAGGGACCTCGATGCTAGCAGCACCGGTTAGGGTTTCGTTGTCAATTCTGTCCATGAAGCTTTTCCCTACCACCTGCTAGTCATTCCAAACAGTTACAGTGACTGTTCATTCCTCAAAACAATTACATTAACCCAGCTATATACTGCATCTCTCCTCAGTTAATAGATATCAGTTATGATCCTTGAGCAGAGAGGATAAAGGTTGTCCTGAGTGGGAGACAGTCTTGAACTCAGGGTCAGTTTCTCCACCAATAACAAACTGTAGGAGTGATGTTGAAATAGCTGTCGATCCTTTTTTACACTGAGTTGAAAGAACTAAAGGTGTCAGAGTCTTGCTTGAAACATGGACCACTACACAGTCATTGAAATATCGTAAGCTGTGGAAACAATGGAGGATCGCTATTGCTTTAGGTCCCAGCTTTCTGAGGATGAAAAAAAATTCCCAAAATTGAAAATCAGTAATCAGCCTTTGTGATAATTAGTCATGAATAAGCTCCCTGAACAGACCGCAACAGTTAAGTGATATCTCCAGTAGTCCCAAATGGTATGGTATTCATACACAGGCTTTCTTTCTTGGGCAATAGTGACATAGCTCAGCGAGTGTCAATGTTTGGATCAGAAAGGTTTTCAATTTTCTTGTATCCTTCTGACAAAAGAATGTGTTTGTGACCCGATGTTCATTTAGTGCATTTATGATGATGAAGTCAGTGAAGACCACTGGCATTTGATTTCCCGATCCTCCTTTAGTGATGGCACACTTCTGGATTTTAAAGTTGTGGTCAACTCAAAGTTTACAGTTTCCCAGTAGAGTAAATTTGTCTGTTTTAGGGTGGCTACTGGTACAGAGTTCCATGTGAACATAATGGATCATGTGTTTTATCGTATACAAGTTTTAGGAATTGAAGTTTAATAGTAGAAAATGTGTTTAACTGTATTTAAACTCATTGAGCTATAGAACAGGAGTTGACTGACTTATTTGGAGAGGTGGTATTTACAAAGTTTGCACTAAAAGCAATTCAGAGTCACTTAGAACTAAATTATTTTCAGACACATTCAGAAAACCTTAAAGGTCAGGTTAAGAAACCAGAGTAAGTTACAGTGTGATGTAGGTGACTGGAGACTAAGAACACACTCTCTGGTTTCAAATCAATTCAGTTTTGTGTTTGCCGGTAGAGGTCAGTTGCAGTTTTGGAGCTAAGTGAACTGAAAAAGAAGTGCAACTGCTAGCAGACACCAAGCAGTGACTGCATACGTCTCTGGAAGTCAGTAATAGTTCAATGCAACTGAGTGTGGGGTGAAGTAATGGAGTAATTGAGTCCTTCAGCACAGAGACAGGGCCTTCAGCCCAAATATCTCCATACCAACCAGTGTCCATCCACGCCAACCCCACATCCCTGCTCTTGGCCTGTAACCTTCTAAACGCTTCCTATCCATGTATTCATCCAAATGTATTTTAAATGTTGTTAACATACCTGCCTTAACCACTTCCACTGGCAACTCATTCCAGATACGTACGACCCTCTGTTTAAAAGTTACCCCACAAGTTCCTGTGTACTATTTCCCCACTTACCTTAAACTGATGCTGTCTTGTCTTTGATTCGCCAACCCTGGGAAAAAGATGGAGTGCATTCACCCTATCCATGTTCTCATGAGCTTATACACTTCCATAAGACTCCCCCCTCAGTCTACTACGCTCTAAAGAAAAAAGTTCTAGCTGTCCAACCTCTCCCTATCACTCAGTCCCTTGAGCCCTGGTAACATTCTTGAAAATTTCTTCTGCACTCTTTCCAGAATAATAACGTCTTTCCTATAGCAAGGTGACCAAAACTGAACATAATACTCCAAGTCTGGCCTCACCAACGTCCTGTACAACCATAATATAACTTCCCAACTTCTGTACTCCGTGCCCTGACTGCTGAAGGCCAGTGTGCCAAATGCCTTCTTCACTGTTCTGCCTACTTTCAGAGAACTATGTACCTGAACTCCAAGGTCCCTCTGTTCCACTAGACTCCTTAAGGCCTTACCATTCACCATGAAATTCCTAACTTGATTTGACTCTCCAAAAGGCAATACCTCAAATTTATCTATATTAAAATTCATTTGTCATCTCTCTTAGAGTAATTCAGAGTTAGCTCATTGAAGCTAACTAATTAAATGCTGAAATTGCAGCAGTAATTTTACACTTGAGCAGAGATTCAGGAATTCTGGAAAGCTCTGTATTAGAAGAGATTGAACTACCAAGACTTGAGCACTGGTTAAGGCAGTCTTAGAGAGGTTCTGAGGGAATTCGAAGGCTTAATCTTCAAAATCGAGCATTAGAATCTCTTGAAAAGGAGACAGTTTTAGTCAGATTTGGAGACCACAATGCCACTGACGTTTGGGTGGGATTGATCTTGGCTGTATCAGCTATTTAAAGTGCAGTCTGAGTGGTAATGTAACATTCCGGGATGTTCGGTAACCATTTGTCTGTTAATGTATATTAATCTCACGTTAATTATGAATAATACAGTTGAGCCATATATATTCTGTCCAAAGATGTGCAAATTCAGTGGATTGGCCATGCTAAATTGCCCATAGTGTCCAGGAATGTGTAGTCTAGTTTGATTTGCCATGGGAATTGCAGCGTTAGGGGGAATAGGGTTGGGGAGTAAGTCTGGGTGGGATGGTCTTCCCAGGTTTGATGTGGACTCCTCCACACTATTGGGATTTTATGATTTGCTAAGTCAACACACTGATCAGTCATCACACTTGAACAAAGCAAGTGTAAGTAATAATGAAGATTTTTGTTCTGGCATTTCAGTTCAACACCAGAATCCTGCCACTTGTTTTCTTTTCCTTGGTTCTTCCATACATTTTACTATTTAAAAGATTGTTAGGATCTCTTCTTAGATCATAACAAAGATCTGGCTTGTTCGGTATTTCCAGAACTGGGATCACGACTGTTCAGCAGCATGGTTTTGGACTATAACACTATATGAAAGAACTCTTTTAGTTTAGTCTATAGGAGCTTTTGTGAGAACATATACACTGATTTTTGTGGCCCACTGAGCTCGAAGGCCACTGGTCGTGTGATATTCATTAATGGCAAACGGAAGTACTTCTGAGATGATGTTTTTGATGGCAAACTCAATTCCAATAATATTACAGTCCTCCCCTGGTTTTCTCCTTCCAGAAGAAAATATATTCTCCTTCCTGTCTAAGCTGACTTCCACTAGGAAGTCCATGTTTACTGAGAGCAGGAACATCAATGTTCTGCAAGTTCTTGAGAAACTATGGCAGTCCTACTTTCCAAGTCTTCATTGTTTTGACTATCCACAAAGGGGCACATGTTCAAAGTGTAAAAATCCAAGCTTTCTTTGGGCTCATACGTTCTTTAAATGTGCAGGTGACAATGCCAACAGAAGAAGGAATAGCCTTTGTTTGTAGCACCTTTTTTAGAGAGGAGCCTGAAAAGGACGGCTCCATGATGAATGTTGCTGCCAGGGAAATGCTTCACTCTAAATTCCAAGAGCTCAGCAAGCATCAGACATCTACTGACTAGGCTCAGATTTGTGATTAGAGAAATCAAGGTCAGAGCCCATCCATGACACAATCATCTGATGCTGCAGGGCTTTTGCTTATTCCTACTAGAGACTGTTACATGGCATCTTTTAATGTGGGAAAGTTGGTGTACAATCAACAATCTTGAGGGGTTCGCAATCTTAACCAGTCACATGGTAAAGCATACCAACTGGTGACTGTCAATCCCACTGCAGCTTTAATGCTCCTTTGATATGCATCCATGTCTTATTTAACCACACATTCTGCTGTTAAGGCTTTGAAGCATGGGTTTTCATAGAGATCTACCTCTTTAGATCCAAGTAGCTCAGAAGACCAGGCTCAACTCCTGCAGGTTTTAGCTGGAATGGGCTGGGGGGGAAGCTGACACTGTGAACAGAGCTGCAGCCAGTCGTCTTCCCTGGGACATGGGAACCATAAGTGGGGGCAGCTATCAGTCAGCGGAGCCCTGGAGTCCATACAACAGAGCTGATCTATGTTCACCACAAAACCTGTGAGGTGAGTCATTCAATTTAATGGACCGCGGCATATATTTAAAGAAAGAAATAATGCTTCTCAGAAGAATCTGAAGAATATGATAAACAAACTGTTCACTGACATTATCATGGGCGATCACCAAACCATCATCTCCGATACCATCCATGACCTCATCACCTCAGGGGACCTCCCACCCACAGCCTCCAACCTCATTGTTCCCCAACCCCGCACGGCCCATTTCTATCTCCTTCCCAAAATCCACAAACCCGCCTGCCCTGGTTGACGTATTGTCTCAGCCTGCTCCTGCCCCACCGAACTCATCTCCACCTATCTGGACTCCATTTTCTCCCCTTTGGTCCAGGAACTCCCCACCTACGTCCGTGACACCATCCACGCTCTCCACCTCCTCCAGAACTTCCAATTCCCTGGCCCCCAACACTTCATTTTCACCATGGACGTCCAGTCCCTATACAGCTGTATTCCGCATGCAGATGGCCTCAAGGCCCTCCGCTTCTTCCTGTCCCTCAGGCCTGACCAGTCACCCTCCACCGACACCCTCATCCGAACTCGTCGTCACCCTCAACAATTTCTCTTTCGCTTCCTCCCACTTCCTACAGACAAAGCGGGTGGCATGTGCCCAAGCTATGCCTTCCTCTTTGTAGGTTACGAAAAACAGTCCCTCGTCCGCACCTACACAGGCTCCAAACCCCACCTCTTCCTCTGTTACATTGATGACTGTATCGGCGCCGCCTCTTGCTCCCAAGAGGAGCTCGAACAGTTCATCCACTTCACCAACACCTTCCACCCCAACCTCAGGTTCACCCGGGCCATCTCCAACACATCCCTCACCTTCCTGGACCTCTCAGTCTCCATCTCAGGTAACCAGCTAGAAAATGATGTCTATTTCAAGCCCACCAACTCCCACAGCTACCTAGAATACACCTCCTCCCACCCACCCTCCTGCAAAAATTCCATCCCCTATTCCCAATTCCTCCGCCTCCGCTGCATCTGCTCCCAGAATGAAGCATTCCACTTCCGCACATCCCAGATGTCCACGTTCTTCAAGGACCACAATTTTTCCCTCGCAGTGGTCGAGAACACCCTTGACCACGTCTCCATTTCCCGCAACACATTCCTCACACCCCACCCCCGCCACAACCGCCCTAAGAGGATCCCCCTCATTCTCACATACCACCCCACCACCTCCGCATACAACGCATCATCCTCCGACACTTCTGCCATCTACAATCCGACCCCACCACCTAATACATTTTTCCATCCCCATCCTTGTCTGCTTTCTGGAGAGACCACTCTCTCCATGACTCCCTGGTCCACTCCACACTCCCCAACAACCCCACCACACCTGGCACCTTCCCCTGCAACTGCAGGAAGTGCTACACTTGCCCCCACACCTCCTCCCTCACCCCCATCCCAGGCCTCAAGATGACTTTCCACATCAACCGGATGTTCACCTGCAGATCTGCAAATGTGGTATACTGTATCCACTGTACCCGCTGTGGCTTCCTCTACATTGGAGAAACCAAGCGGAGGCTTGGGGACCGCTTTGCAGAACACCTATGCTCGGTTCGCAATAAACAACTGCACCTCCCAGTTGCGAACCATTTTAACTCCCCCTCCCATTCCCTAGGCTACATGACCATCATGGGCCTCCTGCAGTGCCACAATGATGCCACCCGAAGGTTGCAAGAACAGCAACTCATATTCCGCTTGGGAACCCTGCAGCCCAATGGTATCAATGTGGACTTCACAAGCATCAAAATCTCCCCCTCCCCCCACTGCATCCCAAAACCAGCCCAGCTTGTCCCCGCCTCCCCAACCTGTTTCTTCGTCTCACCTATCCCCTCCTCCCACCTCAAGCCGCACCTCCATTTCCTACCTACTAATCTCATCCCGCCTCCTCGACCTGTCCGTCCTCCCTGGACTGAACTATCCCCTCCCTACTTCCCCACCCATACTCTCCTCTCCACCTATCTTCTTTTCTCTCCATCTTCGCTCCGCCTCCCCCTCTCTCGCTATTTATTTCAGAACCCTCTCCCCATCCCCCTCTCTGATGAAGGGTCTAGGCCCAAAACGTCAGCTTTTGTGCTCCTGAGATGCTGCTTGACCTGTTGTGTTCATCCAGCTTCACACTTCGTTATCACTGACATTATCATCACTGGCATCAGCAACACTCCCTAGTAATTGCTCACAGCAGCTTATGAAAGATCTGAAAAAATCACACAACGGTGCAGAAAAAAGTACTTCTGAAAGCCGATGAACAGAGCTCAGCAAAAGGTCTAAAAAGCCACTGAACATAAGGACATTCTGTGCTGCCCACAGAGGGCGGTGTCACACCATGATTCAATTGTTCTGTCATACACCAAAGTGAAAAGAGCCTCATCCACTCTTCACGGCCCAGACAGAGCCTGGTCAGGCATCTGAGACATCAATCAATGACACTGAGATTGCACAGAAGAGTAACAATGTCAATCTACATGAAAGAATGAGAATAGATCAATAATCATTTTAAAATTCAAACTGTCAGCCCTAGCACAGGGGGTAACTCTCACCTTTGAATCAGAAGATTTGAATCCAGAGACATTAGCGCAAAAATCCAGCTGACAATCCTAGGGCTTTATAGAGAAAACACCGCGCTATCAGAGGGTTAGTACTGAGAGCACAGGCACTGTCAGAGGGTTACTACTGAGGAAGTATGACAGATATAGAGGGTCGCACTGATGGAGGATCAATACTGAGCAAACACCACACTGATGGAGGGTCAGTACTTTGGGAGTATCACACTGTCGTACCATCAGTGCCAATGGAGCAGGCATTGTTGGATGGTCAGTACTGAGGAAGTTCCACAGTGTCAGAAGGTTAGTACTGGGAACGGGGGGTGGGGGCACTGCCAGATGGTCACTGAGGGACTATCACACTGACAGAGGGAGCACTGTATTGATAGACCATCACACTTATGGAGGGTAAATACAGAGGGAGTACTGCACTGACGGAGAATCAATACTCAGCAAGAACCACATTGATAGAGGGTCAATAGACAAAAGGTGCAGGAGTAGGCCCTTCGAGCCAGCACCACCATTCATTACGATCATGGCTGATCATCCACAATCAGTATCCTGTTCCTGCTTTATCCCCACAGCCCTTGATTCCACTATCTTTAAGACCTCTATCTATCTCTTTCTTGAAAGTGTCCAGAGAGTTGGCCTTCACTGCCTTCTGGGGCAGAGCATTCCATATATCCACCACTCTCTGGATGAAGAAGTTTTTCCTCAACTCTGTTCTAAATGGCCTACTCCTTATTTTTAAGCTGTGTCCTCTGGTTCTGGACTCCCCCATCAACAGAAACATGCTTCCTGCCTCCATAGTGTCCAATCCCTTAATAATCTTAACGTCTCAATCAGATCCCCTCTCATCCTTCTAAACTCAAGTGTATACAAGCCCAGTCGCTCCAATCTTTCAACGTATGATAGTCCTGCCATCCTGGGAATTGACCTCGTGAACCTACGCTGCACTCCCTCAATAGCATGAATGTCCCTCCCCAAATTTGGAGACCAAAACTGCACTCAATACTCCAGGTGCGGTCTCACCAGGGCCCTGTACAGCTGCAGAAGAAGGAGCTCTTTGCTCCTATACTCAATTCCTCTTGTTATGAAGGCCAGCAGGCTATTAGCTTTCTTCACTGCCTGCTGTACCTGCATGCTTGCTTTCATTGACTGATGTACAAGAACACCTAGATCTCGTTGTACTTCCCCCTTACCTAACTTGACTCTATTGCGATAGTAATCTACCTTTCTGGTCTTGCCACCAAAGTGGATAACCACACATTTATCCACATTAAACTGCATCTGCTATGCATCCGTCCACTCACCTAGCCTGTCCAAGTCACCCTGTATTCTAATAACATCCTCCTCACATTTCACAGTGCCACCCAGCTTTGTGTCATCGGCAAATTTGCTAATATTACTTTTAATGCCTTCGTCTATATCATTAATATACATCATAAATAGCTGCGGTCCCAGCACCGAACCTTGTGGTACCCCACTGGTCACTGCCTGCCATTCCAAAAGGGACCCGTTTATCACTACTCTTTGCTTCCTGTCAGCCAGCCAATTCTCAATCCAATTCAGTATTTTGCCCCCAATACTCAGGACTGAGGAAGTGCCGCACTGAAGAGAATCACTACTGAGGGAGTATTGCAGTGTCATGGAGTCAGTGCCGATGGAGTGGAAACTCATGGAGGGTCAATACTGAGGGAGTATGCACTGAGGGAGTGGATGAGTTTGCAGATGACACCAAGATTGGTGGTATAGCGGATAATGAAAAAAGAGATCTTGATCAATTGTGTCAATGGGATGAAGAGTACCAGATGGAGTTTAATCTGAAAAAATGCAAGGTATTGCATTTTGGTAAAACAAACAAAGGCAAGACTTATACAATTAAAAGTAGGACCTTAGATTTTGGTGTAGAACAGAGAGACCTAGGGTTTCAGGTACATAATTCTTTGAAGTTCGCATCGCATATAGACAGGATTGTTAAGAAGGCATTTAGCACACCTGCCTTCATCGTTCAGCCTTTTGAATATATGAGGTTGGGATGTTATGTTGAGGTTGTACAGGACATTGGTGAGATCTTTTCTGGAGTTAGGGCCCTAATAATAGGAAGGATATTATTTAGCTGAAGAGGGGAAATGGAGCATGTGAGTTATAAGAAGAGACAGGGTAGGCTAGGACATTTTTCACTGGTCCATAGGAGGTTGAGAAGTGACCTTACAGAGGCTTTTAAAATCCTGAGGGGTATAAATAAGGTGAATGGCAGGTGTTTTTCCCCTAGGGTGAGGGATTTCAAAACTAGAGGGCATATTTTTAAGTGAGAGGAAAAAGATTTAAAAAAGATAAGAAGGGCAATTGTTTTTAACCTACAGAATGGTTTCTGTGGAATGAACTTTGAACGTAGAACAGTACAGCAAAGGAACAGGCCCTTTGGCCAATGATGTCCTGCTGAATATGACACCAAATTAAGCTATTCTCTTCTGTCTGTCCTTGATCCATATCCTTTCATTCCTTGCATATTCATATGCTTATCTAAAAGTTCTGTAAACGCCCCTAGTGTATTTGCCTCCACCACTACCTCTGGCAGCATGTTCCAGACTCCTACCACTCTCTGTGTAAAAAACTTGCCCCTCACATCTCCTTTGAACCTTCTCCCTCTCACTTTGAACACATGTCCCTAGTATTTGATATTTCAACTCCTGGAAAAAGAGTCTGACCTGTCAATCCTATCTATGGACGTCATAACAAACTTTTATCAATTCTCCCCTCAGCCTCTGCTGCTCAAGAGAAAACAACCTGAGTTTTTCTAGGCTCTCCTTATAGCTCTTACCCTCTACTCCAGGCAGCATCCTGGTAATCCTCTTCTGTACTCTCTCCAAAGCTTCCACACCCCTCCTCTAATGTGGAAACCATAACTGAACACATTACTCTAAGTTAATAAAATGTGAGGCTGGATGAACACAGCAGGCCAAGCAGCATCTCAGGAGCACAAAAGCTGACGTTTCGGGCCTAGACCCTTCATCAGAGAGGTATAGCCTAACCAAAGTCTTATAAAGCTGCAACATGACATCCTGATTCTTGTACTTAATTCCCTGATCTGTAAAGGCAAGCATGACATACGCCTTCTTTACCACTCTATCTACTTGTGTGGCTACTTTCAGGGAGCTATGGATTTGAACCCCAAGACTCCTCTGTACATTAATGCTATGCACGTCCTGCATTAATGTATACGTTTCCTTGACAGTGGATCTCCCAAAGTGCAGCACCTCACACTTACCCAAATAAAACTCCATCTGCCATTTCTCTTCCCATATCTGCAAATGAACTATATCCTGCTGTATCCTTTGACAATCTTCTACACTATCCATAGCTCCACTGATCTTTGTGTCATCTGCAAAGTTACTAACTCATCCATCTACATTTTCATCCTTTTTTCAAACAAATATCACAAACGGTAGAGGTCTCAGTATGGATCCCTGCAGAACACCACTAGACACGGACCTCCAGGCAGAAAAGTGCCCTTACACCATTACGCTCTGCTGTTTATGGGAACGCCAGTTCTGAATTCAAGCAGCCTAGTCACCATGGATCCCATACATCTTAATCTTTTGGATGAGTATACCGTGAGGGACTTTGTTGAAAGCCTGACTAAAATCCATATAGGTGGCAGCCACTGCACTACCCTCACTGATCACCTTCGTTACCTCCTCAAAAAATTCAATCAAGTTAGTAAGACATGACCCGCCCTGTGCAAAGCCATGTTGACTGTCCCTAATTAGACCACGCTTTTCCAAATGTGCATAAATCCTATCCCAAAGAATTCTCTCCAATAGTTTCCCAACCACTGATATAATGCTCATCAGTCTATAGTTTCCTGGATTATCCCCATCTTTTTTCTTGAACAGAGGAACATTAGTTACGTGCCGGTCCTCCAGGACTTCTCCAGTGGCTACTGAGGATACAGAGATCTTGGTCAAGGTCCCAGCAATTTCCCCTCTTGCCTCTCTCAATAACCTGGGGTAGATACTATTGGGCCCTGGGGACTTCTCCACCTTAATGCTCTTGAAGAGACCCAACACGACTTCTTTCTCAATCTCAAAATGCCCTAGCATATTAGCATACTCCACACTTATCTCACTATCCTCCATATCCTTCTCCTGTGGAATACGGAAGCAAAGTACTCATTTTGGATCTCACGTACATTCTCTGCCTCCAAGCACAATTTCTGTCCTTTATCCTTGAGCGGTCCTAGCTTCTCCCTAGTTGTCCTTTTCTTTTAATGTAGGCATAGAATGCTTTGGGGGTTCTCTTTAGCCCTATCTGGCAAGATTATTTCCTGGCCCCTTCTTGCTATCCTGATTTTCTGCTTTCTTCATATTCCTCATGAGCCCTGTCTAATTTTAGCTTCCAAAATCTTACATAAGCTTCTTTTTCCCTTTTGGCTAAATTCACAACCATCCTCATTATCCCAGGGTCACTTGCTTTGCCATCCCTGTCCTTCCTCCTTACTGGAGCATGCAGTCCTGAACTCTGATTAGCAAGTCCTTAAACAATTCCCACATGTTAAATGTGGACTTGCCTGAGGAAGTGGTGGATGTGGGTACAGTTACACTGTTTAAAAGACATTTAGATAAGTACATGATTAAGAAATGCTTGGAGGGAAAGGGGCCAATTGCAGACGGGTGGGTACAGTTCAGTCGGCTTGGACAGAAGGTTGTTTCCATGCTATATGACCGTATGAGTGCGACACTGTCAGAAGGTCAGAGCTGAGGGACTGCCACAATGTCAGAGAGTCAGTGCTGGGGAAATCATGCACTGTCACAGTGTCAGTGCTCAGGGAACACCGCACTGTTCAAGGGTCAATACTAAGGGAATACTGCACTCCCAAAAAGTCAGTATGCGGGAGCACTGATGGAGTGATGCACTGTCAGACGGTTAGTGCTGAGGGAGCACTGCAATGTCAGAGGTGAAATACTGTTCTAAGAAAAATCAGTAATGGGACGTCTAGCTTTTTGTCATGTTATTCACAGCCCTGCCCAGAGTACTCACGATGCCATTCTGTACACTGAAACCAAGCTGGTACTTGAGGTCAGGACGTTTGATGAGCACGGTGGTGACAGGAGGACAGCTCACAATGTTCAGCTTAACCTGAACCTGATTCTTCAAACCCTGAAAAACAAGGCCAGCTGTGAAATAACCAGATGTGAGGCAACTGACTCATTGACCTCAGAGATTCTCATAATCATCAATCTCAAATGGGACAAACGACAAGGACTAGAAAACCCTTCAAGGTCCAGCTGTCTCTGGGCCGAGGAATTCAAAACTCCAGATTACCATGGATATAAGAGCGGGAGTCTGTATTCAAAGACAGAAGTGGGAAGTTGTGTGTGGACCCTGTGAAGATTGGAGAGGCGCTAAATGATTATTTCTCATCTGTTTTCACTGAGGAACAGGAGAATATTGTAGAGGAGATGACTGAGTTACAGGCTACTAGAATTGAAAGGATTAAGGTTAGTAAGGAGGAGGTGTTATCAATTCTAGAAGGTGTGAAGGTAGATAAATCCCTTGGGCCAGATGGGATTTTTCCGAGGATTGTCTGGGAAGCTAGGGAGGAGGTGGCAGAGTCTTTGGCCTTGATCTTTCAGTCCTCATTGTTTACAGGTTTAGTACCAGAGGACTGGAGGATTGCAAATGTTGTGCCCTTGTTCAAGAAGGGCAGTAGGGATGACCCAGGTAATTATAGACCTGTGAGCCTTACGTCTGTTGTAGGAAAAATTTTGGAAAGGATTATAAGAGATAGGGTTTATAATCATCTAGCAAGCAACAATTTGATTGGAGATAGTCAGCATGGATTCGTCAAGGGCAGGTCATGTCTCACAAACCTCATTGAGTTTTTTGAGAAGATGACCAGGCATGTGGATGAGGGAAGGGCAGTTGACGTGGTGTACATGGACTTCAGTAAAGCCTTTGATAAGGTTCCACATGGTAGGCTATTGGAGAAAATACAGAGGCACGGGATTGAGGGAGATTTAGCAGCTTGGATTAGAAACTGGCTTTCTGTAAGAAGGCAACAAGTGGTAGTTGATGGAAAATATTCAGCCTGGAGTCCGGTCACTAGTGGTGTGCCTCAAGGATCTGTTTTGAGGAAACGCACGCAGACACGGGAGAATGTGCAAACTCTACACAGACAGTCGCCCAAGGCTGGAATTGAACCCGGGTCCCTGGTGCTGTGAGGCTGCAGTGCGAACCACTGAGCAAAGAAGTGGGTGTATGTAGGTGGCAGGGTCCAGGGGGGTTGGCAGTGTCCTTGTGTGCAGGTGGGAGGGTGTGTACTTGTGAGGGTGTGAACCTGTGTTGGTGAGAGTGTATAGCTACAGTATTGAGCAGTACCTTAATGATTCCTTGGCAGGTGGTGAGTGGGAGACCAACAAGGCTTGTGCCATTGACGGACATTATCTGGTCTCCAATACTGAGCTTTCCTGAACGAGCTGCTGCTCCTCCATTCATCATGTTTGCCAGGATGACTGTTGGCAGGATTGAACCCCATCCTGACTCCACAATCACAACACCAAAAATCTCTCCTTTCAACTTGTCAACGTGTAGCTGTGTAAAACAGTGAGTAAAAGAACAAACACTAACATTAGTCACATAAAATTCTGACAGCACTCCCAAACTCATCACGCGGCACTCCGTGTGTATATGCCAAATGTTGGAGAAACACAGGTTGACAATCAGAGATTTAGAAAGGCAGGGGGAGAAAGGGAGGGAGAGAAAAAAATGGGGGAGAAAGGGAGGGAGAGAAAGGCAGGGGGAGAAAGGGAGGGAGAGAAAAAATGGGGGAGAAAGGGAGGGAGAGAAAACATGGGGGAGAAAGGGAGGAAGAGAAAAAAATGGGGGAGAAAGGGAGGGAGAGAAAGGCAGGGGGAGAAAGGGAGGGAGAGAAAGGCAGGGGGAGAAAGGGAGGGAGAGAAAACATGGGGGAGAAAGGGAGGGAGAGAAAAAAATGGGGGAGAAAGGGAGGAAGAGAAAGGCAGGGGGAGAAAGGGAGGGAGAGAAAGGCAGGGAGAGAAAGGGAGGGAGAGAAAGGCAGGGGGAGAAAGGGAGGGAGAGAAAACATGGGGGAGAAAGGGAGGGAGAGAAAACATGGGGGAGAAAGGGAGGAAGAAGAAATGGAGGGAGAGGGGCGTGTACCATGCACAGGGGGTGGGGCGTGTGTGTGCATGTGCGTGCGTGTGTGTACGCACGCCTGTGTGTGTCTGTGTTGTGGAGTGGGAAGGGGATGCGTACCATGCAGTGCAGAGGGCAAGCTGCCTGCAGTCACTTCAAGTAACTGACCTCTTTACAATTAGCAGAGTTGGAGAAATGGACAAGGTCATCATTGTACATTTCCTGAGTGTTGATGATGTCACTGTACTCCTTCTGACTCAGGTCCTCAGGGTTAATCCCATTGGCTCGCAGAAACTCCTGGTAGGCAACACTAAACGCCTGTCCAATGGACTGGGCTATCAGCTGTGCCTGCACACAAACAAGGAGCATTTCTGAAAACAATATCTACGCAATAATGATACTTTTCACTGCCTGCTAGTGTGACATGATACTGAGAGCAGAGGATTCCAGATTGAATAAATATTCAATACTGAAGAGCAGCATGAAATTCCCGATTGGACAATAAGGTACAAGCTGCTTCCGTGGGAGCATGGAGACCATCCAGCTTTGCAGATTCTTATCAGAGCCTGGGTAGAATTGGCTGAAGACTGCAGCCCATTGGATAGATGGATTGCGAGCACCTAGTATCTAAACTGAGACTGTGCATTACACTCACTGCTCATGGAGTCATAACGAAGAAAGAGGCAACTTATCACCAGCATTACAGGAAAAGTGTACTCACATCCTCAGATTCGAACACATGACAGACCATCTTGTACTGTTTCTTGGCCTCCTGACTGCCAGGCGTGCTTTCAATACAATCCTGGGAAGCCGCACGTGGCACTCGCCGCCGAGCCATCAGAACGACAATGTTGCCAATATCTGCAATGTAGGAAATTGTGCGCAGTGCATGATCCATCATTGGCTCCTGGAACAGGTAACACATAACGGTTAGAGGCTATGGAGGACCTCCATGGTCATTAATCAACAAGTGAAGAGACATCAGCATCTTGTACAGCACAGACCAGTGATCAGTCGAGTTACATACACTCAACCCTTTCATTAGCTATTGCGAAAATAAAGAAAGTGTCAGCCTTGGTTCAATTGGTGACATCTCCACAGGAGGCAGAATCAACTTCAATCTCCAATCTAGAAATTAGGTCTGAAGGTCCAGGCTAACACTTCACTGCTGCACCAAGGAAGTGCAACACTGTGGAGGATCATACTGAGGGAACAATGCACTAATGGGCACTAGTGAGAGTGTACAGCACTGAGGGAGAAGCACACTGTTGCAAGGGGAAGTAGTGAGGTAGGACTGCACAACTGGAGCAGCATTAGGGAGGTGCGTCTGGTGATGCAGTACTAGGGAGAACTGCAGATCTAAGCCATCAATAAAAAAATTGAACTCGACCCCATATATATTCCACAACGAAGGAAAACCAAAAGTGAGGTAATCCAGCTCAACAGACTCCAGAGTTTAAAAACCAGGCGGGAAAACACACTGACGCTTCACTGAAGGCTGCACTGATAATGTTACCCAGCAGGGGAATGAAATGTCTGCGGAACAACAAACCACAACACTCACAACCTGAGCTACAAATGTACCCCTAAGCCTTAGAGAACTGCAGAGTTGGAGAGGCAGTAATGTGAGAGAATTGCACTGTTAGACAGGCAGCAGTGAGGGAGGACTGTGCTGATGGAAGTGCAGTACTGAGGAAGCATCACTAATTTGGAGGGGCAGTAATAAAGGAGAAGCAAACCTTTGCAGGGCACTAACGAGACAGCACCACTGTGTTCGAGGGGAAATAATGAAGCAGAAGTACATTGTTGGAGGGACAGTAGTGATAGTGTAGTGTCAAATGCCTTCCCAATGAGACATTAAATTGGGATTCTTTGTATCAGAGATAATAGGAACTGCAGATAGAACATAGAACAGTACAGCACAGAACAGGCCCTTTGGCCCTCGATGTTGCACCTACCTGTGAACTAATTTAACCCCCTTCCCCTAAACTATCTCATCATCATCCATATGCTTACCCAAGGACTATTTAAATGCCCCTAATGTGGCTGAGTTCACTACATTGGCAGGCAGGGCGTTCCACACCCTTACCACTCTCTGAGTAAAGAACCTCCCTCTGACATCTGTCTTAAATCTATCACCCCTCAATTTGCAGCTAAGTCCCCTCGGACAAGCTGAAGTCATCATCCTCAGAAAAAGACTCTCACTGTCCACCCTATATAATCCTCTGATCATCTTGTATGTCTCTATTAAATCCCCTCTTAGCCTCCTTCTCTCCAATGAGAACAGACCCAAGTCCCTCAGCCTTTCTTCATAGGGCCTGCGCTCCAGACCAAGCAACATCCTGGTAAATCTCCTCTACACCTTTTCCAATGTTTCCACATCCTTCCTGTAATGGGGCGACCGGAACTGCATGCAATATTCCAAATGAGGCCGCACTAGCGATAGGTTTAGGGTTAGGGTTAGGAGAATGCAATATAATAAGGTGTGGAGCTGGATGAACACAGCAGGCCAAGAAGCATCTTAGGAGCAGGAAAGCTAGGCCCTAAACGTCAGCTTTCCTGCTCCTAAGACGCTGCCTGGCCTGCTGTGTTCATCCAGCTCCACACCTTGTTGTCTCTTTTAAACCGGGATTCTGTTTGCTCGCCAAGTGAAATCTATTAGCTTGCATGTTACTATATGAAGAATGATACATTTTTCCCCATGTCTCAGACCAGTATTTAATCCTAAAATAACTTCTTAAAACATTGTCATGACTTTTCACACTGGTCTTTATGGGATCTTGATCTACTCAGACTGCCTGCCTGCTGGCTTTATCTTAGTTCCTTGGCTATGTTTCAAAATGCTTTACTGACTGTTTTGGGACATCCTGAAAGGTGCTACAGGAATGCAAATCTTTTCACCCGGTTAATCAGATGGTATTTTTGCACTTCAGATTTCTACAGTCATTGCCTGTTACTGGGAACTGCAATCCCGCTACCCTCCTCCACACACACACACACACACACACACACACACACACACACACACACACACACACACAGAAGCTTGCTGGGCTAGGGTCTGCATCTCCCAAACATAACTATTTAACTGTTACCTGAGAATCCGCATTCAGAACTTTAATCCTTTGTGTGGAAATGAAGAGATCAACTTCTGTCATTGGCTGTGAATCTCCATCAGAACCCTGGAAGGAAGAAATTGACAGGGTCATTGCTACAGCCCGTCTGGAAATCCTGGTCAATATGCTGGCTGACAGTATTTCAGTCACTAGTAAAATGTTACCAGAGATAATGGGAACTGCAGATGCTGGAGAATCCAAGATAACAAAGTGTGAAGCTGGATAAACACAGCAGGCCAAGCAGCATCTCAGGAGCACTAAAGCTGACGTTTCGGGCCTAGACGCTTCATCAGAGAGGGGGATTGGGAGAGGGCTCTGGAATAAATAGGGAGAGAGGGAGAGGTGGACCGAAGATGGAGAGAAAAGAAGATAGGTGGAGAGGAGAGTATAGGTGGGGAGGTAGGGAGGGGATAGGTCAGTCCAGGGAAGACGGACAGGTCAAGGAGGCGGGATGAGGTTAGTAGGTCGGAAATGAAGGTGCAGCTTGAGGTGGGAGGAAGGGATAGGTGAGAGGAAGAACGGGTTAGGGAAGCAGGGACATGCTGGGCTGGTTTTGGGATGCAGTGGGGGAAAGAGAGATTTTGAAGCTTGTGAAGTCCACATTGATACCATTGGGCTGTAGCGTTCCCAAGCGGAATATGAGTTGCTGTTCCTACAACCTTCGGGTGGCATCATTGTGGCACTGCAGGAAGCCCAGGATGGACATGTTGTCTGACGAATGGGAGGGGGAGTTAAAATGGTTCGCAACTGGGGGGTGCAGTTTGTAAAATGTTACTGCCTGGTTTCATATCATGTCCATTGAAATGTATATCATGTCACCCATTACACTGTACTGCTCTCTGTCCAAATAAATTTAAAAAACGTGGATCAAATCATCAAAGACACAGGGGCAAGCCTACAGGTGAGCTACTCACCCCTTTCTTCTTGGTCTTTGATGTTTTCTGCACCCTCTGAGTAGCAACAAAACATTAAAAGAAAACAAAGTTAGATACTGGAGGTGACACAATAGATACTGGTACACAATACATCTCTGGTCACTGAAAACCATCAGGCCTGGGGTGGGGAGGAGGGACAGAGACAGGAGGAGGAAAGGGGGATGCATTTCTGGAGTGCTGAATACAGGATCAGCCCACGTCCTTATACATATATAAATTGTTGTATTGCACCAGTATGACTTCTATCCACTGGTGTTTAAAAGAGTGTTTGAATTAAAGCATCCTGAGGGATCCTGACAGGATGGATGTGAGGAGGATGTTTCCTCTTGTGCGAGAATCTAAAAATAAGGGTCACTCTTTATAAATCAGGGTCACCCACTTAAAGATAGGAGAATTTCTTTCTCACAGGAAGTCGTAAGTCTTTGGAACTCTGTTCCTGAAAAAGTGGTGGTAGTAGAGTCTTTGAACATTTTTAAGGAAAATTCTTGTTAAGTAAGCTGGATGGGGTAAGGAGAAATGTGAGGTCATTGGAGTAGACAGGAGTAATCATATCAGCCGCGGTCTTATTGAATGGGAGAGCAGACTCAAGGGTCCAAATTGTCTATTCTTCTTTTTCTATTTTTGTATATTCACAGCCAACACCTAACAACAGGCAGTAGGCTAACTGGCCTATAATCACCTAGTTGCCCTCAGTCAGAGAGGCTGAACAAGAATCAGGTATGACCTTCTTGTGCAGTTCCTTTGTTAGCGAGTTTTGAGAAGATTTGTAGCTCAGGTTGAGTTTCTGGACGTGAGTTTGCTCGCTGAGCTGGAAGGTTAGTTTTCAGACGTTTCGTCACCATTCTGGGTAACATCATCAGTGAGCCTCCGACGAAGCACTGGTGTTATGACACGCTTTCTATTTATCTATTTAGGTTTGCTTGGGTTGGGAACCCAAGGAAACCTAACCAGATAAATAGAAAGCGGGACATAACACCAGTGCTTCGTCGGAGGCTCACTGATGATGTTACCTAGTATGGTGACGAAACGTCTGAAAACTAAACTTCCAGCTCAGCGAGCAAACTCACATCCAGTTTCTTTGTTATTTTAAAATATTTCCGTTTGTTTGTAAAATAATATTCACACAAGTCCATAGCTTTCCTTATCTCTTTATGATCTGAAGGGTTACTGAGACCAAATAGAACAAGGCACCAGGTGATGGATATATTAATGCAGTGTTAATTGGGTGTGATTCTTGGGGCCCTCTTGTGGCGCAGAGGTAGCATCCCTACCCTGAGTTTAAGTCCCACGTGTTCCAGAGGTATGTACCAACAGCTCTGAACAAAATGATTAGAAAAACGGGTTAAGATAAAGAGTGTGAACTAGTTGCATAAATAGGTGAAGCTGGTAATCAGGGGTTTTTGTGGCACAGTGGTAGTGACCCTATATCTGGACCAGAAGGCCTTATGTCAAGTCCCACTTGCATCAGAGATGTGTCGCAACGAGTCTGAATAGGTTGATTAAAATATCTAAAAGTGTGGACTTGAATTTTATGAAAATACAGTTAATTGTTTTGGAGTAAAACAACAATTACATCTACATAATTCCAGATTTTGTACTGTAGACAGTTGAGGTGAAGCTGAAACAAGCCGAGTTAAGCAAGATACCTTGATGCGTCCAACCGCCTCCTGGGCCTGCATCATGCGGATGTTTTTGGAAGGGTTCCGCTCAGATAGCAACTGTGTGGAGCCCAGGTAATTGGCTGCAAAAATGATCCCATCAATCAGATCCTCAGGCTCACAGGGTCCTGGAACTTCAGCAGAAACAGCACGGAATCAGACCTCATGAAGTAGTTAAATGATATCAAGGGATATGGGGATAACACAGGAATATCACATTAAGGTGGATGATCAAAGGCGTTTGATGAGGTTCCCCATGGCAGGCTGATGGAGAAAGTGAAGTCACATGGGGTCCAGGGTGTGCTAGCTAGATGGATAAAAAACTGGCTAGGCAACAGGAGACAGAGAGTAGTAGTAGAAGGGAGTTTCTCAAATTGGAGACCTGCGACCAGTGGTGTTCCACAGGGATCTGTGCTGGGACCACTGTTGTTTGTGATATATGTAAATGACTTGAAGGAAGGTGTAGGTGGTCTGATCAGCAAGTTTGCAGATGACACTAAGATTGGTGGAGTAGCTGATAGTGAAGGGGACTGTCAGAGATTACAGCAGAATATAGATAGACTGGAGAGTTGGGCAGATAAATGGCAGATGGAGTTCAATCCACGCAAATGTGAGGTGATGCATTTTGGAAGATCAAATTCAAGGGCGAACTATACAGTAAATGGAAAAGTCCGAGGGAAAATTGATGAACAGAGAGATCTGGGTGTTCAGGTCCATTGTTCCCTGAAGGTGACAACTCAGGTCAATAGGGTGGTCAAGAAGGCATACGGCATGCTTTCCTTCATTGGACGGGGTATTAAGTACAAGAGTTGGCAGGTCATGTTGCAGTTGTATAGGACTTTGGTTCGGCCACATTTGGAGTACTGTGTACAGTTCTGGTCACCACATTACCAAAAGGATGTGGATGCTTTGGAGAGGGTGCAGAGGAGGTTCACCAGGATGTTGGATGTTGCCTGGTATGGAGGGTACTAGCTATGAAGAGAGGTTGAGTAGATTAGGATTATTTTCATTAGAAAGACGGAGATTGAGGGGGGACCTGCTAGAGGTCTACAAAATCATGAGCAGTATAGACAGGGTGGATAGCAAGAAGATTTTTCCCAGAGTGGGGGACTTAATTACTAGGGGTCATGAGTTCAAAGTGAGAGGAGGAAAGCTTAAGGGAGATATGCATGGAAAGTTCTTTACACAGAGGGTGGTGGGTGCCTGGAACGCGTTGCCAGCGGAGGTGGTAGACACAGACACGTTAGCATCTTTTAAGATATATTTGGACAGGTACATGGATGGGCAGGGGGCAAATGGACACAGACTGTTAGAAAATAGATGACAGGTTAGACAGAGGATCTTGATCGGTGCAGGCTTGGAGGGCCGAAGGGCCTGTTCCTGTGCTGTAATTTTCTTTGTTCTTTGATCACAAATGGTGGATGGGCTGAATGGCCTACTCTTATGTTTTTATGCCGCCACCAGTGACAAGTGCAGCCAGCACTTCAATCCCTCATCAAGTGAAAATACTAAACATTGTTACAAATACAAGGAAGGCTTCATTGCTGATTGTAGCATCAGTCATAGATGTGAATCAGATCTCAGGTTGGGCTCTTTTGGTGCAGGGCTGCTCTGTACGAGCCACAGTCTCTGATATATCACAACTTTATTTATTTCACCCTTTCACATCTCTATTTTACTCACAGGCGGCTCATGGCAAGGCTTAACAGAAGATTAGATGAAATAATGAGCTCAAAAATAATCAGTTCATCCACTTCATGCCAGCATTTATGCCCTATCCAAGCCCCTTTGCTCATCTAAATCTGCCATCGTCGTAACTTAATCCTTTCTCCCTCTGGGGATGTGATCTAGGCGATACACATGGCATTGGATTAGAATCACAACAAATTAAGCAAAACCTGGAACATTTTATCACACACCAGATGCAAAACCATTAATTATTCAGATCATGTGCTGATGGTCTATTCTGTGTTACAGACAATGAGAAATGCTTCCAGAACTGTTTCTGCTGCACCAAATGACCCTTTACAACAAAGAATTCTGTTCCAGCCCTCCTCCACTTGTCGAATCATTTCCATCTGTAAATACTTGACAAGCACTCACCATCCACAAAGTTGGGAAAAGCTGATGGCTTCCTTGTTTGCTAAAAGAGAAACCAGATATTAGCATAGTGGCATGCTAAATATCAACCAATGACATCCCAAGGCGCATCATGCTCTAAGTAAACACTTGCAGCACAACCTCACATTGAATTCATTCCCAGTGATAAGGTGACCAAAAGACCACATCCAGTCAACTCACTATTGAGTTAGTTACACAGATGGACGGTCAGATAGATAATGGTCAAATAAATGAACAGTCAACAAAGAGTTCTCCAAGATAACAAAGTGTGGAGCTGGATGAACACAGCAGGCCAAGCAGCATCTCAGGGGCACAAAAGCTGATGTTTCGGGCCTAGACCCTTCATCAGACCCCTCTTTGATGAAGGGTCTAGGCCCGAAACGTCAGCTTTTGTGCTCCTGAGATGCTGCTTGGCCTGCTGTGTTCATCCAGCTCCACACTTTGTTATCTTGAATTCTCCAGCATCTGCAGTTCCCATTATCAAACATTTGCTCCAACTCTCTCAATCCAGTATGGGCACTGCATGTGTGAAGCCTCACTCAAATTGCCAGTTTTCATATAGGACTGAAGACAGGTTGTGACAGAAGGACATTCAGGGTGAGAGAACCATTCTAGTCACACCACACAAACTTGCACACTTCATGAGGAGATACTGGAAAGTGATCAGAAACAAGTCCTAGCTGATTTTCCCTCTCTTATTCTGCAGGTGAAACAAATGCAACAGCCTGAAGGCCAGCCCTCTCCTTATACATTTCAGCTGACTCTGTATATGCAGCAGGGCTTAAGCTGGGATCTTCCCAGCTACAATAAATGGCTCATAAATGGTCATTCATTAAATGATAAAGATCACAGAAAAGCAGCAGCACTGACCTCAGAGAGATAGTTATTATTGTCCGGGCCATTGAGGTCACAGCGTTGCTGTTTCCGTGGCTGCTCTGTGTCAGAAGTAGCCTGTCACCAAACAGAGAAATAACACCCAGTTACACCTAGTTTCTTACCTTTCGTACCTATCACTCATCAATCTGTGTGCCCACATTTTAAGTCATCTCTATCTATAAAATTGTATTGATTCATCTTTTATCAAATCATTTGTCTCTTTCTCTGTCTTTTTTAATCTGATCATCCATCCATCTATCTTTTCAGCTATTATACATGCAACTGACAGTTACTTACCTATATATTTAGATAATGAATAAAGGATCTTTTTTGTCCCCATCAAACACTCCCAGGACAAGGAAAGTAAAGGGTTGATACAGATTAAAGGTCCCGCTAATCTCTTTTACTCTTAAACAGAAAGTAAAGCACTCTTCTCTTTTTAAACTGAAAGCAAAACTTCTTCTACACTGTTCCCATCAAATACCCCAATGATGGGCAAGATACAGAGCAAAGCTTCTTCTACTCCCTTGAACAGAAAGTAAAGCCTCCTCTACACTGCTGCCATCAAACATCCCCAGGACGGGTACAGCATGGAGTCAGATACAGAGTAAATCTCACACAACACTATCTCTAACAAACACTCCCAAGCCAGGTACACCACCAGTGTTAGATGTAGAGTAAAGCTCCCTCTGCAATTTTCCATCTATGTTGCTCCCCTGCTAACACGAGACAGCGCGGTGGCTCAGTAGTGAGCACTGCAGCCGCACAGCGCCACTGACCAAGGTTCGATTACAGCCTCAGGCGACTGTCTGTGAGGAGTTTGCACATTTTCCCCGTGTTTGCGTGGGTTTCCTACGGGTGCTCCAGTTTCCTCCCACAGTGCAATGATGTGAAGGCCAGGTGGATTGGCCATGCTAAATTGCCCATAGTATTCAGGGTGGTGTAGATTAGGTGGGTTGTAGGGGGATGGGTCTGGGTGGAATACTCTGAGGTTTGGTATGGACTTGTTGGGCCAAAGGGCCTGTTTCCATGCTGTAGGGATTCTATGATAAGAAATGTGCCTGTGCTGAGTCAGCAGTTTTTATGACCTGCTCTGTTCGGTGTTGTTATTTGTAACGACCTTGTGGTGAAATCTCAGCCTCTCCTCTCAGTTTTGGGTGAGAATTGCTGAAATGTAGGTTAGAGGTGGGGATCAATGGAGAGTGCTAACATCAGAAAGGAACGCATTTCTACTGGCTTTGTAGGAGATTAATTGCAATGCGTCCACAGGAGTTTTGAGATAGCTTGGGAGCACCATCTAACATGAAGGAGAACACTGCCTACTGCAGTCACAGAAGAGCATAGTAACTGAAACAGCTGCAGCTGACCAAGAGTTTCAACAGGTCACTGGATGAGACGAAGGCTGGAGCGAGTTTCTCATTATCTCCCTTTAAATAGGTGACACTAAAGGACAACCCTGTTGCAAGTGTTGCCTTCTAAATGTTAGCTAGGATGGATGAATATTTTAGATATTACATTCCAAAGTATATAAATGCTATTGAGAGGTTAAATATCTGCTTTTATTTCAATAAACTACATATTTCACCAAATGGGGAAACTGCCTACTATCTCTGAAATCTATTCCTAATCATTTTATATCTGCCATAAATCATTACAAACAGATGTGAACATTCATCAGTAAACTTAAATACATCCCAAATGTTATTCTGGAAATCTCAGGAGCCTTTATGAGTGTGTTTTGACTTTCAGTTAACTAATTGCAATTTGGCAGTGCATCGTCCTGACGTCTGAGCTCCATTACAGATACTGAGCAGCTACAACAATCTTTCATCTCTGCTGTGACAACAATGTCTGCTCCTGCTCCTGATGCCTATTCAGTGTTCCCTGCAATGTTGGGGGGAGGTGGAGTGAAGTGTAGGATTTCACCCCCCTACAACTGAATGGCTGGCCAAAAGCACAAGGAAGGGAAGAATGAATTTTTAGCCTTTGAGAAATTGGGGACGTGTACCTGCCCAGGGCTCCATTGCTGGTGTTCCTCAGGAGTTGTCAGCTCAGGTTTTTCCTCATCAATTTTCTCATTGCTGGCTGATGCCTTGCAGAATCTTGGCTGAGTCTCCCGTCCACCATGACAGCTGGCCAGATTTCTGTCTAAATTCCCCTTTGCAGCCACCTCCAAATTCTGCTCTCCAACATTGTTCAAGCCATTCATACTCATACTCATTTTGATTTCAGCTACAATTTGATCAATATCTTCCTCCATATCCTCTGTGTCCATTTTCAACTTGCTGCTGTGGCTCTGCAATGTCTGAGGGCACTGGGCAATGTGCTCAGCGTGAGAATAATCACACGAGGTTCCTCCATTGCTGCCGTTTCCTTCAACGTTCATTTCTGCCTGGGCGACAATGCAATCCAATTCCTCAAGGTGAGCAGCCCTGTCACAACCGGGGTGTTCGGATTCTTTAGCCATAGCTTGACAGATCCTGTTAGATTGTGCCCACGACTTTTCTATGGCTTCCTGACAATCATCAGTCTCTGCTGCAGTGACAGTCTGAGTTCCATATCCCCCTCCAGTGCACCCCATGTCTTCCAGATAACTGTCTTCTTCAGGACAGTATCTGATATAATAAGTCACCCCTTCCTCCTCCTCCTCCTCCTCAGGCAGGCCTTCATCATAATCCTCCTCTTCTTCGGACGTGTTATTTACATAGTCAGAGCTTGAGTCACCATCCCCCAGGTTGTCACCAAGATCAAGATCCAAAGAAACTGGATGAGATTCCTTGCCATCCTCCTGCCAATCTTCGGATGTTTGATGCTTGGGGTCTGCTTGGTAGTGAGAGGAAGTGAAACAAGGACGCACCGAAGGCTCCTCCAAGCTGCTTGCCATCATCACCAGCTCCAGCCGGTTACAGTCACCAATCTTCACATTCCAGTCCTGGCTCAGAGACTTAATCTGCAGCAAGAGAAAACCATCAGTGAAAACCAATAACAAAAAGTCTTTAACTGTATAAACTTGCAATAAATAGAGATTCACGTGGAAAAGACAGCATGCAGACCTGTTTGAGCCCTTTAGAAAGATAGCAGTGCTCATTATAAGTACTTGCACTGCTGACACTCCTTGTCACCAGCCTAAAGCCTTCATCAACAACCATCTCAACATTTTTTTTCAGTAACTAATGATGCCTCCTTAGTGTACTTCAGATTCTGACACTCCCTGGGGTACTGGTTCACACACAGCAACTTTCAATGGGGTTACAGTCCCACACACACCAACTCTCACTGGGGTACAGTCCCACGCTCACCAGCTCTCAATGAAGTATGGTCCCACACACACCAGCTCTCACTGGGGTATGGTCCCACACACACCAGCTCTCACTGGGGTACGGTCCCACACACAACTGCTCTCAATGGGGTACGGTCCCACACACATACCAGCTTTCCCTGGGGTATGGTGCCACACACACCGACTCTCACTGGGGTATGGTCCCACACAAACCGACTCTCACTGGGGTACAGAGTCCCACACACACTGACTCCCACTGGGGTACGGGTCCCACACACACTGACTCTCAGTGGGGTGCGGGTCCCACACACACACACTGACTCGCACTGGGGCATGGAGTCCCACACACACACACTGACTCTCACTGGGGTATGGGGCCCCACACACACTGACTCTCACTGGGGTACAGGGTCCCACACACACTGACTCTCACTGGGGGACAGTCTCTCACACACCAACTCTCACTGGGATACACATCCTACACGCACCGATTCTCACTGGAGGAAGTCTGTCACACATCGACTCTCACTGCGGTTCAGGTCTCACACACACCGACTCTCACTGGGATACGTGCCCCACAAACACCCGGCTCTCACTGGGACATGTGTTCCCAGACACTGACTCACTGGGGTATGGGTTCCACAGATACCTACTTTCACTGGGGGACAGTCTCTCACACACCAATTCTCACTGTTGTATGAGTCCCACAGATACCAGGGGTTCACTGGACAGTCTGATGCTTGAATCATAACTAATGCCTCTTCAGAGGCTCTGTGAGATTTTCAGAAGTACTCCCACCGCTGGTATATTCAAGAATAACAAAAATACCACAAAATAATATTTTCTACTGAAAACACTGTTCTTGATAACACAGTGTGGAGCTGGAGGAACACAGCAGGCCAGGCTGCACCTGAAAACAGGTCCCAACCCGAAACATCAACTTTCCTGTTCCTCTAATGCTGCCTGGCCTGCTGTGTTCCTCCAGGTCAATGCTGTGTTATCTCTGACTCCAGCATCTGCAGTTCTTACTACCTCTTAACACTGTCTTTGACCCTGAATTTGAAGAAAATAATTCCTAATACTCTACACCAACTAATGCTGCAGTCAAGTTTGGAGACATGGCCCCGAATGGTTTTTTCAGCTTTGTCAGTGGATCCTCAGTCACATCTGTTTTTGCCACTTTAATGCTCTCGGTCTAACCGGGGCCAGGATCTGTTTGATTCTTTAATGGTGCCAGCTCCAACTCACCAACGCAACTCTCACTTTCTCAACTATTTTTTCATTGTTGTTATATTTTTTCTATTCTGTAAAGAATTTTAGCTTCACTTTCTGACTCTATTTCTTCCATGAGCAATCTATGCAGCACGGTCTCAGTACTGCTGTCTCATGATGTCAAGGACCTGAGTTCAATTCCACCCAAGGCCACTGTCTGTGTGGAGTTTTCACATTCTCCCCATGTCTGCGTGGGTTTCCTCTGGGTGCTCAGGTCTCCTCCCACAGTCACAAAGACGTGCAGGTTAGGTGGATTCGCCATGGAATTTGCCCACAGTATCCAGGGACGTGCAGGCTAGGTGGATTAGCCATGGGAAATGCAGGGTTACAGGGATAGGTTAGGGGAGTGGATCTGGATGGGATGGTCTTCAGAGGATCGGTGTAGACTCAATGGGCCAAATGGCCTGCTTCCATGCAGTACAGATTCTATATCTATCTCTGGGTTGTTGGGATATGCGATGTGTTTTCCCCATCAGGCTTGTGTGTGGGCTGCCCTCTTAATATATTCACTCTTTAGCCCCCTTACATTTGATTCCCACATCACCCAGAGTTTGTTCCTCAAAGCTCATCACAGCCTTGGTTCAAACATGGACAAAAGTACTGAATTCCAGAGGTGAGGTAAGCGTGACAGCCATTGACATCAAGGCTGCAAACTCTCCAGTGGCTGCAGTCATACCTGGCATATGGGAAGATGGTTGTGGTTGTTGGAAATCAGTTGTCACAGCTTCAGAACATCTCTGCAGGAGTTCCTCTGGATAGTGTCCGAGACACAAACATTTCCAGGTGCTTCATCATCTACCCATCATAACGTCAGAAGTGGGGATGTTCGCTGGTCATTGCACAATGTTCAGCACCATTCGCAACTCCTCAGATACTGAAGCAGCGCAAGTTCAAATGCAACAAAGATCTAAACAATTTCCAAGATAATAAAAACAAAATCCTCTCTGATGAAGGGTCTAGGCCCGAAACGTCAGCTTTTGTGCTCCTGAGATGCTGCTTGGCCTGCTGTGTTCATCCAGCTCCACATTTTATTATCTTGGAATCTCCAGCATCTGCAGTTCCCATTATCTCTAAACAATTTCCAAGCTTGGGCTGACAAGTGGTAACTACCGTTCCTGTCACACAAACACTAGACTATAACCATCACCAATAAGTGACAATTTAACCACTGTCCCTTGACATTCAATAGTGTTACCATCACTGAGTCCCATAGTATCAAGATCCTCAGGAGTCACCATTGACCAGAAACTCAAGTAGATTTGCTACAAGAGCAGTTCAGAGGCTTGGAATACTGTGGTGAGTAACTCACCTACTTACTCCTCAAAGCCTGCCCATTATTTACAAGACACGAGTCAGGAGTGTGATGGAATAATATCCACTTGCCTGGCTGAATAACAAAGGCAGTAGGTAGATGGGAATACTCCCACCTGCAAGTTTCCCTCCAAGCCATTCAATATCCTGACTTAGAAATATATCCCTGGGTCAGAATCCTGGAATTCCCTCCCTGAGGGCAACTCACAGCAGGTGGGCTGCAACATTTCAAGAAGGCAACTCACTACCACTTTCTTAAGGGCAACTATGAACAGGCAACAAATGCCATCCATTGAGCGACAGCCTCATCCCACTAATGAATTTTTTAAAAACCTAGCAGCAAGTTTTGAATTTTTTTTTCCATGGGATATCAGCATTGATGCTGGTCCAACACTGATTGTTCACTCCTAATTACTCACAAGAAGGTAATTATAAGTTGTCTTGAGCTACTGCAGTCCATATGGTCTAGACAGGCCCATTCCCTTCCTATAATGTGGTGACTAGCACTAGGCATCATACTTTCATCATGAAGACACCACAGCATGATAAAAGTTCAACATAACTGTGTTTATATTCAATAACTTTACTCCTGAAGACAATATCCCATATACTTCAAGAACTATTCTCATCATTGACGCCCACGAGCCCTCAGGTCATGGTGCCCATGCATCTATCTTCAGAACTGAGCCATTTTGTCCAGTTTATAATAATAAATTTCCAAGTCAAGCTAGTGAGTGACTTGGAGGGGATCTTGCAGCAGGTGGTATTCACATGCATGTGTTTATTTGTCTCTCTAAGTAACGTCAGTCAGAGATTTGGAAGGAGCTGTTTAAAGAAACTTGGTGAATTTCTGCAGTGCATCTTATAGAAAACACAGCAATGGTGATGCCATTAGATATCAATGGGGCATTTTTAGATTATCTCTTGTTGCAGGTCATCTTTTGTAAAGCTTGAATGTTCTTACTACTTGTCACCTTAAGCCTGGATATTGTCTAGGTCTTGTTGCATTTGCACAAAGATCTTCAGTGTGACAAATAGCAAATGTTTTGAACATTGTGCAATGATCAGTGAATATCCCCACTTCTCAACTTATGATAAAAGGAAGGTCATTGATGAAGCAGTTGAAAATGGTTGGGCATAGGAACTACCCTGAGGAACTCCTGCAGCGATGTCCTGGGGCTGACATGAGTGACCCCCAAAAGCTGCAACAATCTTCCTATGTGCTAGGCATGAGTCCAACCAGCAGAGTTTTCTCCTGATTCCCACTGCCTCCAGTTTTGCTAAGGGTCCTTGCTTTCACACTAGGTCGATTGCTGCTCAACCTCAGACCAGCATCCCTGGCCCCATTGGGTCCAGCATCACTGTACTCTCCCCTAGATTGTCACAAGTGTACACATTTCAGGGTCCCTTCTAGCACTGACTGAGATTTTCCAATAGAGTCAGTTAGTGTCAATGAAAGAAATTGAGATCTGGAAGGAAGCAATAATTACACAAAGCTTGAGGGTGTGGCTAAAATTGGAATGGACAATTAAGACCTCAGGTCATGATACTTCAGTGGGTGTCAGAAAATAGCAGGGAGGCAGCGCACGCAAGGAAGAGAAATAAAGAAGTAAAGATCTCATTTACCGGCATTGGTTGTTGAATAAAAGACTGAGGACACTGGGAGAACTCTCGTACTCTTCACCAAATATTGTTGTCTAAGAAGGCAGGCAGAATAATATCGCCCTCCTTCAATGCTGAACCAAAATGCATCTAATCTGTGTTTGGCCACATAGCAGCTCAAGGGGGCCCTCACACATTGCCATGCACAGACCTTGGAGGTCTGTTTAGTTGCAGGAACAATTAAATGGAACATAGGTACGTAGGCTCTGACAATGCAGTGCTCCCTCAGTACTGCCTTTGTAACTGTGCAGTAATTCCCTCAGCATTAACACCCCAACAGTTCAGTACACCCTCAGTCTTGACCTTCTGACAGTACAATGCTCCTACAATAATGACACTTTGACTCAGCGGCACTCCCTCGTTATTGAGCTGGAGTGCTGGTCTGGGTTACTACAAGAACATGGAGTTTAATTAATGCTGCACTGTTTTATAGTGAGGGCTGAGGGGTGAGGATTCTGTACAATTCTCAGTGCTTGAAATAATTACTCACAATCTAGCCTGTCACTATGGAAACAGAATCATGGCACTGATCTGTCTCTTGTACTGTCCGGAGCCAAGGCATTTAGTGAAGTTCCTCATTGAATTTCACAGCGCATCCATTCTCAGCCTGTCTTATGTCTGCAACTGCTCAGACAATAGACTGACGGAGCTCTCAAATGCAGTCTAATCATAGACTATGAGAGTGTCTGACTATCCCCCTGTGACCAGGACTAGCGCTGTTCTGTGTGGAAGGATAATCGAAGCACAATACCTGCCACCTCGAGATCCGTCAACCCTGTTCATTCACTCATACACAAACAATATCATGTACAAAAAAAATCCATCCCCAATGACTCTTCCCAAACAATTGAGACTCTGGAAATAGTATCATAAGAGAATGCTGCTCCTCGACCGAAGGAAATTCTGAACAGTTCAGTATCGACTCGCCGTAAGTAACAAATTTCACGACAACTGGCAGTCAGCAATATCTGCAGCTGGGTCCAAAAGGGACTTGTGATAAATAATTCATGGCCCTCACTCTCAAACACATTTCATGACAAGCAGTTGTAAGGATTTCATTGTCAGTGTATAAATGGGTTTATTTTAACATGCAGACATTGGAGAAACTGCACGGTTCACTAGCATTCCTGAAACTGAGAAGTGACACAACTGATGCACCCCAATGCCAATTCCCTCTTCTATCTATAGCAGGTCAGCTATGTATATCTAGCACAAGCTGTTTCTGTTCACATTTCCTGCATTTTTGGCCTTTCTGATAATTCCATTTTTAATAATGTCTTGATGTTTATCAGGATAAAATGTACATGTCAGGCAATGCAAGAGATCCAACCACAACGCAACTGATGGAACAACAGTTTCAGTGCAGTAACACGCGTGAGTACTCAGGTGGGAAAGATGGGAGAGGGAAAAATGGATGAGGAAAAGAGAGAAGAGAAAATAGGCCAAATAAACCCTAGTGTTAGTCTTGGCTAAGTGGTTAGCACTCTTCACCTCTGAGTCAGAAGCTTGTGGGGACTTGAACTGGGAAAAAATTAACCCTCTGGTGGAGTACTGAATTGTTACAGATGCCATCTTTCAGATAAGACATTAAACTGAGGCAAATATACCCTCTCAGATGGATGTAAGAAGTCTCGTGGGGATAAAACAATTGTGGGATACAGCTGTGTGAAAGGAGACTGCTGAGTTGCCTATAATACAACAGTGGCAACACTTCAAAAGTACTCCATTGCCTGTAAAGTGCTTTGGATGTCCTGTGGTAGTGAAAGTTTCCCTACAGTACCCCTTCAGAAAGGCCCTTGCTGACAAAGCTACAGGTCTGGGATAGAACAAAGAACATCGCAGCGCAGTACAGGCCCTTCAGCACTCGATGTTCTGCCAACCTCTGAAACCAATCTGAAGCCCATCTATCCTAAACTATTCCATTATTATCCATACGTTTAAATGCCCTTAAACTTGGTGAGTCTACTACTGTTGCAGGCAGGGCATTCCACACCCTTACTACTCTGAGTAAAGAACCTACCTCTGACATCTGTCCTATATCTATCACCCCTCAATTTAAAGTTATGTTCCCTCGTGCTAGCCATCTCCATCCAAGGAAAATGGCTCTCACTGTCCACCCTAACTAATCCTCTGATCATCTTGTATGTCTCTATTAGGTCACCTCTTAACTTTCTTCTCTCTAATGAAAACAGCCTCAAGTCCCTCAGCCTTTCCTCATTAGACCTTTCCTCCATACCAGGCAACATCCTGGTAAATCTCCTCTACACCCTTTCCAATGCTTCCACATCCTTCCTATAATGCGGTGACCAGAACTGTACGCAATACTCCAAGTGTGGCCGCACCAGAGTTTTGTACAGCTGCAACATGACCTCATGGCTCCGAAATTCAAACCCTCTACCAATAAAACCTAACACACTGTGCGCCTTCTTAACAACCCTATCAACCTGGGTGGCAACTTTCAGGGACCTATGTACATGAACACCGAGATCTCTCTGCTCATCTACACTACCAAGAATCTTACCATTAGCCCAGTACTCTGTATTCCTGTTACTCCTTCCAAAGTGAATTACCTCACACTTGTCCGCATTAAACTCCATTTGCCACCTCTCAGCCCACCTCTGTAGCTTATCTATGTCCCTCTGTAACCTGCAACATCCTTGCGCACTATCCACAACTCTACCGACTTTAGTGTCGTCTGCAAATTTACTAACCCATCCTTCTACGCCCTTATCCAGGTCATTTATAAAAATGACAAACAGCAGTGGCCCCAAAATTGATCCTTGTGGTACACCACTAGTAACTGAACTCCCCAATGAACATTTCCCATCAACCACCACCTTCTTCTTACAGCTAGCCAATTTTTGATCCAAACCGCTAAATCACCCTCAATCCCATGACTCCATATTTTATGCAATAGCCTACCATGGTGAAACCTTTCAAAAGCTTTACTAAAATCCATATACACCACGTCAACTGCTTTACCCTCATCCACCTGTTTGGTCAGATAGGTCTCCATTAGATTATAAAATACCAGGATTAGGACCATCCGCTCACCGAGTCTGCTCCACCATTTAATCATATCTCTTTAGACATGGACATGGGTCAAAGACTTTAAACAATGCAATTCTCTCTGTTTCTGTCTCTTCCTTCTATTTAGTCAGGTGCTCTGGTGATATACCTTGAATGATCCTGTCTTTTAATCTAAGAGATGCCCCACTTTTGAGAGGGGAACATTGGTCTTGGAAGTTTGCCAAGTTCTTGGAAAATGCAAGTTAAGGGGCAGGGAGGCCAAACGCATAGGCTGATTTCATTGTGAACAAACTTCAGGAGGTAAATGTCGTTCCATTATTAATCCTGATTAAATACATTTCCTCTTTAACAGGTTCCACTCGGCCTTGTGTGGAGATACAGTGACATTATCACAAAAGCGAAACAGTGAGTCAGAAAGCCAGAAATTGAATTTGGGAAAGCTAATCTTGCCACCACCTTCATCTCTCTCAGGGTCCCGATATCTGCTCCATCCTTCTTTGCTATTTTCTTGATGCTATTGTCTTCAGCAATTCTCAGAACTGCCTTTTCTTAATGGTCCTGCTACCTTTCTTGAAACGGTGAGTTTCTCAACTCCTCCAGATTTGTCTTATATATACAATCTATTGGCAGTAAACACAGGCATGGTCTTACCTTCCACTAAACTCCTGACTCAGATTTTTTTGTCTCTATTTTTTAATCTTGGCACTGACCTGTACTCCAAGCCTTGACTGTTTAACTGGGTTACTCAGTAATGACAGAGAAACAAAACCATACAACCCCATGAGTATGTTCCACCATTTAATTAGATAATGACCGATAGCTACCTTCACCCTTTCTACCAGCACTGGTTTCATAATCCAATACTCTTCCCAATAAAAATGTCTTCACTTTGAAAGCTCCAACTGAAGCCCAGCTTGACAGGCTATTTATCTGAAACCTTAACTCTATTTCTCCCTCTACAGGAGCTGCTTGACCTGACCAGTACTATAATTTCAACATTTCTAGACTCCAAATATTAAGACCATAAGACTTCGGAGCTGAAGTAGGCCACTTAACCCAGAAAGTTTTCCCCACCATTCAATCAGATCATGGTTGATCTGTTAATCCTCAACTCCACTTTCCTGCCTTTTCCCCATAATGTGTTGATTCCTTTACTGATTAAAAATATTATCTCAGTCTTGAATACACTTAACAGCCCAGCCTCACGAGCCCTCTGCAGAAAGAATTCCACTAGTTCACGACCCTCCTATTGAAGAAATTTCTTCTCATCTCTGTCTGAAGTGGGTGACCCTTACTGAGATTATGCCCACTGGTCCTAGGTTTTTCCACAAAGGAAAACAATCTTTCCACACTCTAATGAATATAAGCCCAACCTACTCAACTTCACAGAGTAAGAAAATTCCTGTGTGTTAGGACATTCTCTGGCCTTCTTCCAATGTCAGTATATATTTCCTTAAGATATGGGGATCAAAATTTTTCAGGTTATTTGAGGTGTGGTCTGATTAGAATCTTGAATTGGTTTACCAAGACCTCCCTATTTTCGGTCTCCATTACATTTGAAATAAAGGCGAACATCCTTTTGCTTTTCCTTTTTATTTATTTATTCATTGACTCTAGCCACTAGGTCCACTTAAGAAGGTGGTGGTAAGCTCCTTCTTGGAACTTTTGCAATCCATTTGGTGTATAGAGACACTCAGTGTCTCAGGACGGTGAGTGGCTTGAAGGGGAACTTACAAGTGTGGCATTTGATGCTCTTGCCCTTCCAAATAAAAGTGGTTATGGTTCAGAAGGTTCTAACTAAGAAGCCTTGGTGAATTTTTGCAGTGCACCATGTAGATGGCACACTGCTGCTACTAACAACCACTGGTGTTACTGAATGAATGAATGAATGATTTTTCTTGTCACATGTACTTTACAGTGAGACAAATAATAGAATACACTGAAAAGCTTTCATTCGTCTCCACAATATGGTGTCTGCACATCTCTAAATGTCCCAGTAGTTATAATCAGTAATCCGGATAAAGCTTAAAATTCTGTTCCCATTTTCTGATAATGTTAATGTATCTCCACACAAGGCTGAGTGAAGCCTGCTAAAGAGGAAATGTGTTTAATCAGGATTAATAATGGGATGATGTTTACCTTCTCAAGCTTGTTCACGATGAAACTGACCTTTGCTTTTAGCCTCCCTGGCCTTTAACTTGCACTTTCCAAGAACTTGGCAAACACACTTCCAAGACCAATGTTCCCCTCTCAAAGAATGGGACATCGCTTAGATGAAAATGAAAAGATATAGCTTAAAGAGAAGTCCATTTATGTTCGAGATCTGAGCCAGCTCAGAACCACCACCACCTCACCAGACCAAACTAATGTTAAAGTCACCAACGTTTGTAGATGTGGTGCCTGTCAAACAGTTTTATTTGTTTTGGATGATGTCAAGCTTCTTGACCATGATTGGCGCTACACTCATTCAGACAAAAGGAGAGTATTCAAACACATTACTGACTTGGGTCTTGGATAGGCACTGGGAAGTCAAGCAGTATTATCTGCTGAAAGTGGATGTCACCTTCTTGAGATTCATACATGAGGACCCCAGATCCTTTTTCACAGCAGTTTGCTCCATTTAAATAATATTCAGCTCCACAACTTTTCAAAGTGCATAATCTCTCATTTCCCGCATTTTATTCTATCTGCCAAATTTTTGCCCACTGACTTGGCGACATTCTTCAGCAGACTCTTTGTGTTATCCTCATCATTGGCCTTCCCGCCCATTTTGTGTCATCTGTAAATTTATTTATAGCACATTCACTTCCCTCAATTAATGTATGTTGTTAATACCTGTAGCCCAGCACTGATCTCTGCAGCACTCCACTAATTACAGGTTGCCACCCTGAAAATGCCACCTCTATCTAACTCCATCTTCCATGAGTTAGCCAATCCTGCATAAAAAACCAACATTAGCAACATCTTCTTATACAAACAAAAATGAATTATTCACTCTGTGCCCATTGTGCCCGATTTGTCCTCACTTGTTCTCGTGGAAGACCGTTAAGTTTTCACTTGGGTACAAAACTGCAACACAAGGGGACTTTGAGGGTAATTGTGCACAAAACATGGAAAGCTAGCACACAGGCGCAGCAGGTGATTAGGAAGGCTAATGAAATATTGGCCCTAATTTCAAGGGAGTTGAAGTATAAGAGTAGGGGAATCTTAAGACAACTGTGCAAGCTTCAGGTCAAACCATATCTGGAGTACTGTTAGCAGTTTTGGTCCCCCTATTTAAGGGAAGATATAATTTCATTGCAACTCAGGGAAACTCGTAAGATGATTCCTTGTATGGAGGCATTGTCTTATGGCCAAAGGACAAACAGGTTGGGATTCCACTCACTGGCGTTTAGAAGAATGAGAGGTGATCTAATTGAAATATAAAGTATTCATAAGGGGCTTGACAGAATAAATGCTTCCCTTCATGGCAGAATCTAGGACCAGAGGTGAGCAAGAATTGCTTTTCTTAGAGTGTTGAATGTCTTTGGAACGCTTTGCCACAGTGTAAATTTAAAGTTCAGGCAGTTAGATTCTTGATCAGTGATCAAAGGTTACAGGGACAACGCAGGAAATAATAAGTGAGGGATGTCAGATCATCCATGATCCTATTAGAACATAGAACATAGAACAGTACAGCACAGAACAGGCCCTTCAGCCCACGATGTTGTGCCGACCATTGATCCTCATGTACGCACCCTCAAATTTCTGTGACCATATGCATGTCCAGCAGTCTCTTAAATGACCCCAATGACCTTGCTTCCACAACTGCTGCTGGCAACGCATTCCATGCTCTCACATCTCTCTGTGTAAAGAACCCGCCTCTGACATCCCCTCTATACTTTCCTCCAACCAGCTTAAAACTATGACCCCTCGTATTAGCCATTTCTGCCCTGGGAATTAAATGGTGGAACAGGCTCTAGGGGTCGAACTGCCTACTCCTGTTGCTATTTCTCCTTATTCGTACTGTAGGTGACCTTGTAGATGAGCCAAGCAGCTGCAGGGTGTGTCATCTTGTTTCAAGGACAGCGGTGTCAGCTAGCTGAGAAATGATAAAATGGGTAAAAAGTCTTCCAATTCTGAGAAGTCTCATCGGATTGGAAAATAGTGAATGTGTAACTTTTCAATTCAAGAAAGGGGGGAGACAGAAAGCAGGAAACTAAAAACAAATTAACCTAACATCTTATCATCAGGAAAAGGTGGAATCTACAAAAATGACTTAACAGCGGGGCACATAAAGAATCATGTTGCAACTAGGCAGAGTTAACTTGGTTCTGTGAAAGGGAAATTATATTCAAACCAATTTATTAAAGTTCTTTTAGGAAGAGACAAGTAACATATAAAAGAACAACCTGAGGATTTACTATACATTCTATGGGAAAGATAGGCAGGTGGGCCAAGGGAGTGGGGTTGCCTTTTAGGAAGAAATGAAATTAAATCAACCGGAAGAAAAGGAGGGTCACATGGTGTAGAATCTGTGTGGACAGAATTGAGCAACCACAAAGGTGAAAAAAAAACATACTTTGTGTACAGGCCTTCAAACAGTAATCAGGAGCTGGGGCGCAAGATACATCAGGAGATAGAAAAGATGTTTAGGAATGGCAAAGTCACAGTGATCATGGGGGATTTCAATGCAGGCGGACTGGGAAAATCATGTCGGTAGTGGGTTGCAAGAAAAGGAGTTTGTGGAATGTCTGAGATGGCTTTTTGGAGCGGCTCGTAGTGGAGCCCACAAGGAAACAGACAATACTGGATTTAGTGTTGTGCAATGAGGCAGACTTGATAAGGGAGCTTAAGGTGAAGGGACCCTTAGGAGGCAGTGATCATAAGATGATAGAATTTACTCTGCAATTTGAAAGGGAGAAGATAGAATCAGAGTTAACAGTATTACAGCTGAATAAAGGCATCTAAAGAGGTATGAGGGAGAAGCCTAGCAGGAAAGACAGTTGTACAGCAATGGCAGGAGTTTCTGGGGGAAATTCAGGAGACACAACAAAAATTCATCCCTAGGGAAAAGAAGCATGGTACAGGGAGGATGAGGCAACCATGGCTGACTGACGATGTTAGGGATAGCATAAAAGCAAAAGAGAAAGCATATAATGTGGCGAAGAGCAGTGGGAAACCAGAGAACTGGGAAGCTGACAAGGACCAACAGAGGACAACAAAAAAAGAAATAAGGGGGGAGAAGATTAAGTATGAGGGTGAGCCAGCCAGTAATATAAATGAAGATTGTAAGAGCTTCTTCAGATATATAAAGTGCAAAGAGAGGCAAAAGTGGACTTTGGGTACTGCAAAATGACAGTAGAGAGATAGTAGTGGGGAACTAGGAAATGGCTGAGGAACTAAATAATTACTTCGCATCGGACTTCACAGTGGAAGACACAAGTAATCTCCCAAAAATTCAAGAGAGTCAGGGGGCAGAGCTGAGTATAGTAGCCATCACCAAAGAAAAGGTGCCAGTAAAACTGATTGGCCTGAAGGTGGATAAATTACCTGGACCAAATGGACTACACGCCAGAGTCCTAAAGGAGATAGCTGAAGAGACAGTGGAAGCGTTAGTGATAATCTTTCAAGAATCGCTAGAATCAGGGAGAACAAAGAACAAAGAAAATTACAGCACAGGAACAGGCCCTTCGGCCCTCCAAGCCTGTGCCAATCAAGATCCTCTGTCTAACCTGTCATCTATTTTGTAACAGTCTGTGTCCATTTGCTCCCTGCCCATCCATGTACCTGTCCAAATATATCTTAAAAGACGCTAACGTGTCTACCACCTCCGCTGGCAACACATTCCAGGCACCCACCACCGTCTGTGTAAAGAACTTTACACGCATATCTCCCTTAAACTTACCTCCTCTCAATTTGAACTCATGACCCCTAGTAATTGAGTTCCTCACTCTGGGGAAAAAGCTTCTTGCTATCCACCCTGTCTATACCCCTCATGATTTTGTAGACCTCAATCAGGTCCCGCCTCAATCTCCATCTTTCTAATCAAAATAATCCTAATCTACTCAACCTCTTTCCATAGCTAGCACCCTCCATACCAGGCAACATCCTGGTGAACCTCCTCTGCACGCTCTCCAAAGCATCCACATCCTTTTGGTAATATGGCGACCAGAACTGTACACAGTACTCTAAATGTGGCCGAACCAAAGTCCTATACAACTGCAACATGACCTGCTAACTCTTGTACTCAATATCCCATCCAATGAAGGAAAGCATGCCATATGCCTTCTTGACCACCCTATCGACCTGAGTTGTCACCTTCAGGGAACAATGGACCTGAACACCCAGATCTCTCTGTTCATCAATTTTCCCCCGGACTTTTCCATTTACTGTATACTTCGCCCTTGAATTTGATCTTCCAAAATGCATCACCTCGCATTTGCCCGGATTGAACTCCATCTGCCAATTATCTGCCCAACTCTCCAGTCTATCTATATTCTGCTGTAATCTCTGATAGTCCCCTTCACTATCTGCTACTCCGCCAATCTTAGTGTCATCTGCAAACTTGCTGATCAGACCACCTACACCTTCCTCCAAATTATTTACATATATCACAAACAATAGTGGTCGCAGCATAGATCCCTGTGGCACACCACTGGCCACAGGTCTCCAATTTGGGAAACTCCCTTCTACTACTACTCTCTGGCTCCTGTTGCCTAACCAGTTTTTTTTAATCCATCTAGCTAGCACACCCTGGACCCCATGTGACTTCACTTTCTCCATCAGCCTGCCATGGGAAACCTTATCAAACGCCTTACTGAAGTCCATGTATATGACATCTACAGCCTTTCCCTCATCAATCAACTTTGTCACGTCCTCAAAGAATTCTATTAAGTTGGTAAGAAATGAACTTCCCCGCACAAAACCATGTTGCCTATCACTGATAAGCCCTTTTTCTTCCAAATGGGAATAGATCCTATCCCTCAGTATCTTCTCCAGTAGCTTCCCTACCACTGACGTCAGGCTCACCGGTTGATAATTACCTGGATTATCCCTGCTACCCTTCTTAAACAAGGGGACAACATTAGCCTCCAGTCCTCCGGGACCTCACCCATGTCTAAGGACACTGCAAAGATATCTGATAAGGCCTTTGCTATTTCTCTCTCACTTCCCTCAGTAACCTGGGATAGATCCCATCCAGACCTGGGGACTTGTCCACCTTAATGTCTTTCAGGATACCCAACACTTCCTCCTTCCTTATGTCAACTTGACCTAGAGTAAGCAAACATCTATCCCTAACCTCAACATCTGTCATGTCCCTCTCCTTGGTGAATACCGATGCAAAGTACTCGTTAAGAATGTCACCCATTTTCTCTGACTCAGCGCATAACTTTCCTTCCGTGTCCTTACGTGAGCCAATCCTTTCTCTAGTTACCCTCTTGCTCTTTATATATGAATAAAAGGCTCTGGGATTTTCCTTAACCATGTTTGCCAGCAATATCTCCCCTAGCCCTCTTAATGCCTTGTTTCAGATTCACTCTACATTCCCAATATTCTTGCAAAGCTTCATCTGTCTTCAGTCGCCTAGACCTCATGTATGCTTCCTTTTTCCTCTTGGCTAGACTCACAATTTCACCTGTCATCCATGGTTCCTTAATCTTGCCATTTCTATTTCTCATTTTCATAGGAACATGTCTCTCTTGCATGCTAATCAATCTCTGCTTAAAAGCCGCCCACATATCAAATGTGGATTTACCTTCAAATAGTTTCTCCCAGTCTACATTCCTCAGATCCTGCCGAATCTTGGTATACTTAGCCTTCCCCCAGTTTAGAACTCTTCCTTTAGGACCACTCCCATCCTTGTCCACGAGTATTGTAAAACTTACAGAATTGTGGTCGCTATTTCCAAAGAAATCCCCTACTGTAATTTCAACCACCTGGCTGGGTTCATTCCCCAACACCAGGTCCAATATGGCCCCTTCCCGAGTTGGACTACATACAAACTGCTCTAGAAAACCCTCCTGGATGCACCTTACGAATTCTGCTCCATCTTGACCCCCTAACACTGAGTGAATACCAGTCAATGTTGGGAAAGTTAAAATCTCCCATCACCACCACCCTGTTGCTCCTACACCTTTCCATAATCTATTTACATATTTGTACCTCTATCTCACGCTCGCTGTTGAGGCATGTAGTACAGCCCCAACATTGTTACTGCATCTTTCCTATATCTGAGTTCTACCCATGTTGCCTCACTGTTTGAGTCCTCAATGGGGCCCTCCTTCAGTACGGCTGTGATATCGTCTTTGACCAGTATTGCAACTCCTCCACCCCTTTTACCTCCCTCTCTATCCCGCCTTAAGCATCAATATCCTGGGACAACTAGTTGCCAGTCATGCCCTTCCCTCAACCAAGTCTCAGTAATAGCAATAATATCATACTCCCAGGTACCGATCCAAGCCCTAAGCTTATCTGCCTTATCTACTACACTTCTCGCGTTAAAACAAATGCACCTCAGACCACCTGTCCCTTTGTGTTCATCATCTGCTCCCCGACTACTATTCCCTTTAGTCACACTGACTCCGTTATCTAGTTCCCTACACGCTTTCATTACTACCTCTTTTCTGTCCAATATTTGGTTCCCACCCCCCTGCCACATTAGTTTAAGAAGTGTATTGTAAAATAGGGCAGAGTCAACATGGTTTCATCAAGGGGAGGTCATGCCTGACAAATCTGCTAGACTTCTTTGACGAAGTAATGAGCAGGGTAGACCAAGGAGAGCCAATGGACGTTATCCACCTGGACTTCAAGAAGGCCTTTGACAGCGTGCCGCATAGGAGGCTGCTGAGTCAGATAAGGGCCCATGGTGTTGGAGGCAATGTACTGGCATGGATAGAAGATTGGCTGTCTGGCAGAAAGCTGAGAGTAGGGATAAAGAGGTCTTTCTCTGGATGGCAGCCGGTGACAAGTGGTGTTCCACAAGGGTTAGTGCTAGGACCACAACTGTCCACTTTGTACATTAACAATATAGATGAAGGAATTGTGGGCATTCTGGCTAAGTTTGCAGATGGTACAAAGATAAGGAGAGGGACAAGTAATATTGAGGAGGTGGCGAGGCTGCAGAAGGATTTGGACAGGTTAGAAGAGTGGGCAAAGGAGAGGCAGATGGAGTACAATGTGGGAAAGTGTGAGGTCATGTACTTTGGTGAGAAGAATAGAAGCATGGACTGTTTTCTAAATGAGGAGAAAATTCAGAAGTCTGAAGTGAAAAGAGACTTGGGAGTTCTAGTCCAGGGTTCTCTCAAGGTAAACTTGTGGGTTGAATCAGTAATCAGGAAGGCAAATGCAATGTTGGCATTTATTTTGAGAGGATTT
Organism: Stegostoma tigrinum; assembly: GCF_030684315.1. Lineage (NCBI taxonomy): Eukaryota > Metazoa > Chordata > Chondrichthyes > Orectolobiformes > Stegostomatidae > Stegostoma > Stegostoma tigrinum. The sequence continues at coordinate 26,448,218 of NC_081389.1, read as the reverse complement.
GACTATAAAAGCAGGGATGTACTATTGAGGCTTTATAAGGCTCTGGTCAGGCCACATTTGTAGTATTGCATGCAATTTTGGGCCCCATATCTCACTGGTCCTGGAGTGGGTTCAGAGGAGTTTCATGAGAATGGTCCCAGCAATGAAAAGCTTAACATATGAGGAATGTTTGAGGACTCTGGGACTATACTCATTGGAGTTTGGAAAGATACTGAATGGCGTGGACAGAATGGATGTTGGGAAGACGTTTTCATGTGTAGTAGAGACTAGGACCCAAGGGCACAACCTTAGATTAAAGGGAAGGCCTATTAGAATGGAGATAAGGAGAAACGTCTTCAGCGAGAGTGGCGAATCTATTAAATTCACTGCCACAGAAGGCTATGGGGCCAAGTCATAAAGTACATTTAAGACTGAGCTAGATAGGTTCTTGATTATCAAGGGGATCAAGGGTTACAGGGCGAAAGCGGGAGAATGGAGCTGAAGAACTTAGCCATGATTGAATGGCGGAGCAGACCCGATGGGCCGAAGGCCTAATTTCTGCTACTACATCTTATGGTCTTATGGTCGACCCTCGTATTTCCACAAAGCATTCAATTAGGTGTCACATCAAAGCTTACAAAGTAACAGCTCAGGGTGCAGGGATAACAGATTTGCACAGAGAGAGAAAATTGGCTAGTTAACAAGAAATACAGTAGGTATAAATGGGGTGTTTTCAGATTGGGAAGATGTATCAACTGAAGCACCATAGGGATCAGTGCTATAATGCGTGGTTAGTAAATATGCAGATGATACAAAGATAGGTAGAAAAGTAAGCTCTGAAGTGGACAAAAGCAGTCTGTAAAAGGATTTGGATAAATTAAGTAAGTGGGCAAAAATTTGGAAAATGGAGTGAAATATGGGTAAATGTGAATTGCCAGGAAGGATAGAAAAGTAGCACACCAATTAAATAAAAAGAGACTGCAGAACTCTGAAGTACACAGTCATCCAGGCATCCTAGTGCACAAAATGTTAGTATGTAGGTACAGAAAATGACTAGGATAGAAAATGAAATGTTGATGCTTGTTGCAAGGGGAAGGGAATATAAATGTGAGGATAGCAAGAACCGCATAAGTTGGAGTTGGAGACAACACCGTGCGGAGCTGGAGGAACACAGCAGGCGAGGCAGCATCAGAGGAGCAGGAAAGTTGACGTTTTAGGTCAGGACCCTTCTTCAGATATACGGAGGGCCAAGGGAGCTGGGAAATAGAGAGAGGAGGGGTGGCGCTGGGGCAGGTTGGTGGATGGTGATAGGTGAGTGCAGGTAGAGGGTGGTGGGGATTGGTCAGTGAGGTGGGAGAGGCGTATAGGTGGGACAGAAGATGGACAGGTTGTGCCAAGTCAAGGAGGCAGGGATGAGAGAGAGGGCTAGTCAGGGGATGAGACCAGGGGGTGGGGAGATTTTGAAACTGGTAAAATCCACATTTAGGCTATTGGACAGTAGGCTCCCAAGGTGAAATATGAGCTAAAGCTCCTCCAGTTTGCAGGTGGTGTCACTGTGACACTGGAGGAGGCCCAGGATGGACATGTCACCCAGGAAGTGGGAAGGGGAATTAAAATGGTTTGTGACCATAAATTGTTGTCGTTTGTCACATACAGAGCACAGATGCTCTACAAAATGATCTCTGAGTCTATTCTTGATCCCACCAATGTAGAGAAGGCCACATCCAGAGCAACGGATACAGTAGACCACCACTACATAGAATTTATTAAATGATATTATTGCAATAGAAACAGTTCAGAAAGGCTTCACAAGACTGATTTTAGGAATGAAAGAGCTATAGGAATGGTTGGATACATTGGACATATAACCACTGGAGTTTAGAAGATTGAGAGATGATCTTATTGAAACATGTAAGATCCTGAGAGGACTTGAAAAGACGGATGCTGAAATGATGTTCCTCTTACGGAAGAGACTACAACTAGGATAAAGTTTAGAGCCATGGGGATTTACATAGAAACTTGGAGCAGTAGGAGGCCATTTGGCTCTTCAAGTCTGCTGCACCATTCAATATGATTATGACCAACCCTCCTATCTTAATTTCATTTCCCACTTTCTTCCTACGCCTCTATATGTTTTTAAAAATCTAAAAAAGTATTTGTTTCTTGAATATATTTAGTGATTTGGCCTCCACAGCATTCTGTGGTAGAGAATTCCACAGATCCATCACTAGTGAAGACATTGTTTCCTCATCTCAGACCTACATGATATAACCTCTATCCTGAGACTGTGCTCCCTGGTTCTCGACTCCAAAGATTGAAACAAATTTGTATGTTTCAATCATCCTTCTAAAGTGTACAGACCCAGTCAAATTATTCTCTCTTCATGAGATACAGTCCTGGTATCAGTCTAGTGAACCTCTGTTGCATTCCCTCTATTACAGGTATATCCTGTCTTAGGCAGTGAGACCAAAACTGCACATAATACACCAACTGCAGTATCACTAAGGCCTTATATAACTGCAGTAACGCATCCCTACTTCTGAATTTAAATCGTCTTGCAGTGAAACCCAATATACCATTTGTCTTCCTCATTGCTCGATGCACCTGCCTATTTTCATTGACTGGTTTACAAGAACACCCAGATCCCTTTGTATTTCCATGCTTTCCATTAAAATTCCTTCTATTTTTCACACCAAAGTATATAACTTCATATTTGTCACCAAGAACAAAAGTTGCTGGAAAAACTAAGGTCTGGCAGCATGTGTAGAGACAAAACAAAGTTAATGTGGCCAGTTAATAGTCCAGTGATCATTCTTTAGAATAAAGCAACATTGTGCTACATCTGTCACATGTTGCCCACCTGCTCAAATTATCTAAATCACCTTGAAGCCTCCTCATATCCTCCTCACAACTCTCATCTGACATAACCTTATGTTGTCAGCAAACTTGGAAATGTTGTATTTGACCTCTTCATCCAAGATTTGATATTATTAAATTGGAGAGGGTTCAGTAAAGATCTACCAGGGACTGGAGGGTTTGATTTGTGAGGAGAGACTAGATAGGCTGGGAGATTTTCCATTGTAGTGTGAGAGGTTTTAGGGAGACCCTACAGAGATTTATAAAATCATGAGGCAAAGATAAGATGAATAGCAAAGGTATTTTCGCTATGGTAGGGGTGTTAAAAACTAGGGGGAGTATTCTTAAGATGAGGAGGAGACTAATTTAAAAGGGACCTGGGGGGTAACTTCTTCACACAGAGGGTGGTTTGCATGTGGAATGAACTGCCAGGGGAAGTGGCAGGTGCTGTACAGCTACAACGTTTAAAAGGCATTTGGACAGGTATCTGAACAGGAAAGGGTTAGAAGGATATGGGCCAAATAGACGCAAGTGCGATTAGTTTAGTTTGGGAAACTTGGTCAGCATGGACGAATGAGACTGAAAATCCCTCTCCGTGCTGTATGACTCTTATGATTTTATCATTTATATATTATGAATAACTGGGGTCCAAGTATTGACATTTGTGGGCTAATTACTGCATGCCACTCGGAAAACAAAGTCATTCCCACTCTCTTCCTGTCTGTCAACTAATTCTTGATCTATATTAACCACAAGCTTTGACCTTACCCAGTAAACTCATTAAAACTCTTCTGAAAATCCAAATGTACCATAATCACTGGTTCCCCCTTATCTATTCTACCAGCTAAATCCTCAAAAAACTCCAGTAGATTTGTAAACCCTGACTTGCCTTTCATAAGCTCATGCTAGCTTTGTCCAATCCTGTTAATGCTTTCCAAATGTTTTGTTATTATGTCATTTCCAATAGGTTCTAGCATTTTCCCCACTCCTGATGCTTCCCTTCTCCATACAGAACAATGGTGGTCATGCCACTGAATAAGCAAAGTAGATTCTTGACTAATTGAGTCTCAAACAGTACGGGGTAGGGAGGCAAACTGAGTTGACGGCATAATCAAATAAGCAAATTGATTGACTGAATAGCAGAGCAGGTTGATTGACCTAGTCTTACCCTCAATTTGTATGTTTTTATTCTTGACCTTTTGTATATCATCTCACCTCCAATGTCCTAAACTGACAGCAGAAGTCTCTACCTGACCTGCTCAATGTTTCTCAACAAATCATCATCAAAATCAGGCGAATCAGGCTTCCCATTTTTATCAGTCAATAATCCAAATCTTCACTGCAAGAGGAATAACAGGATGTTTAAGGGTGTGACTGGTACAGTATGGTTAAATTTTTATTGTTTACAAAAACCTAATTTAACATGGGACATATTTTGAGAAAGCTCATTTCTGCTACCACATTTTCAAAAGGTCATTCAGGGTTTTAGACATATTAAGATTTTTACTAAACAGAAGCAAAACTCAGACTAACAGTCTGTGTAGATTCTAAACAACACAGCTGATGTAAGTGGCTCACTGCCATTGTGGTTTGCAGCTGCAGTCAGCAGCTGCTGTACTGAGCTCCTCTCCCCAGATCACTTTACCCATTTGCCTCTCTCTGCCTAAATGTCCTCACTCTAGTGCAGCATTCCTATTCTGCCCTGTTGGACTCAGCACACCTCTGGGATGTTCCTATTACACTTTCATTTTAAATCAACATTCACTGTTCTGAGGAAGGGTCACTGGATCCAAAACATTAACTCTGATTTCTCTTCACAGATGCTGCCAAACCTGCTGAACTTTTTCAGCAATCTCTATTTTTATTTCACAGTGGAGCCTGACATCCTTGTTATTGGCCATACCACATACGGGCAAGAACTCTGTGTTAAGTACTAATCATTAGTGACTCCCAGTTGGATACTGGCCTGACATCAAACTGAGTGGTTAGAAACTGTGCAGTCACACAATGACTCCAGTATTATTCTATACTACCACTGACCTGCCCCTCCAATTATATACATAAACTGGCATCAGCCAAGTCACTAATGTCCAATATAACAACAAAGAGACAACAAATATTGTCTTCTCCCTACAGGCCGAGATGTGACATTGAAGACCAGAAGCTCCTCTTCCTATTTACTTTTGGTTAAACAGAGTTTGTAATCTGTTTCAGAGATCAGGCATTGGGGAGAGAGGCACAGAGTCAATGGATTACATGCAGAACAATCTGTAAAATTACAGTTAAATCCAACATTATTTGACACTAAAATCATCATATCGTGAATTATTTCTTTAGTACAGTATTGGTGGCGATTGTTCTATCACTGTGTTCATTGGACACAGTGATGATGAATACAGATCTGTCACTGTGTATTACTGAGATACAGTATTAGAGGTATAGGTCTGTCATTGTATTCTGGAGGTACTGTACCTGTGGATATAGGCTCTGTCACCGTATCATCGGAGTACAGCATTGTTGGATACAGGTTTGGCATTAGTCACCACATGGTACCATTCTGGTTTAAAGACATAATTATTAGACATGGGCCCCAGACAAAAAAATCCAGGCTACCCAAGAAAGGCTAAGGAGGGTATTAAGTTGAAAGAGAAAACATATAATAAGGGCAAAGTCAGAGATAACATGAAGACCAGAATAAATTTAGAATCCAGCAAAGGAGTACTAAAATAGAAAAAAAAGAGAAAATAAATGACGAAGGCAAACTAGTGAGCGATATAAAAACTATAATAAGAGCTTCTTTAAATATATAAAAAGGGAAAAAGAGGTCAAAGTTAACACAGGCCCCTTAGAAAATGAATCTGCGGAGTCAGCTATGGGAAATGAGAAAATTGTAGGGGAGTGATACAGATATTTTGCATCTTTCTTTACAGTGAAAGACACTTCTGACATCCTATTAATACTACAGGATATGGGGACAAATTAAAATATCATCACCATCACTAAAGTAGTAGACATATAATCCCTACAATGTGGAAACATGCCCTTTGGCCTAACAAGTCCACACCGACCCTCAAAGCATCCGACTTAGGCCCATCTAATCTACATATCCCTGAACACTATGGGCACTTTAGAATGGCCAATTCACCTAACCTGGACTGTGGGATGAAATGGAGTACCCGGAGGAAATCCAGTCAGACACAGGGAGAACGTACAAACTCCACTGAGGGTAGAATCAAACTGGGTTGCTGGCGCTATGAGGCAGGAGTGCTAAACAGTGAGCCACCATTCCACCCGGAGTATTAGACAAACTAATGGGTCTCAAGGCAGGTAAGTCCCCTGGTCCTAGTGGCTTGCATCTTAGGATCCTAAAAGAGGTAGCTACAGATATAGTAGATGCATTAGTTGTAATTTTCCAAAAATCCTTGGATTCTGGACAAGTACCAGACGATTGGAAAACTGCTAATGTCACACCCCTATTAAAAAAAGGAGGGGGGGGCAAAAAACTGGTAATTATAGGCCAATTAGCCTAACATTTACTGTTGGAATGGTATTGGAATGACTTACTAAGCAAGTAATAGCAGAACATTTGAAAAACCACTATCTCGCCTGTGTGGAGCCGAGGGAGACAGGGGAGATACTAAATGAGTATTTTGAATCAGTGTTTACCGTGGAGAAGGATATGAAAGCTGGAGAACTTAGGGAAACAAATTACAACATCTTGACAAATATCCATAATACACAGGAGGTGGTGCTAGACATCTTAAAATGCATATAGATGGATAAATCCCCATGACCGGATCAGGTGTAACCCAGAACTTTGTGGGAAGCTAGAGAAGTGATTGCTGGGCTCCTTGCTGAGATATCTGTATCACTGATAGCCACAGGCGAGGCGCTGGAAGACTGGAGTTTGCCAACATGGTGCCACTATTGAAGAAACGTGGTTAAAAAAAAGCCATGGAACCAAAGACCGGTGAGCCTGACATCGGTGGTGGGCACACTGTTGGAGGGGAACATGATGGACAGGATTTACATGTATTTGGAACGGCAAGGACTGATTAGGGATAGTTAACATGGTTTTGTGCGCAGGAAATTGTGTCTCACTAACTTAATGGAGTTCTTTGAAGAAGTAACGAAGAGGATTGATAAAGGCAGAATGGTAATGCAATATATATGGACTTCAGCAAGGTGTTCTACAAGATTCTGTGTGGTAGACTGGTTAGCAAGCTTAGATCACATGGAAAACAGACAGAACTAGCCATCTGGATACAAACAGGCTCAAAAATAGGAGACAAAGGGTGGTGTTGGAGGATTGCTTTTTTAGACCGGAGGCCTGTGACCAGCAGCATGCCACAATGATCCATGCTGGGTCCACTGCATTTCATCATTTATATAAATGATTTGGATGTGAAAATAGGAGGTATAGTTTCTAAGTTTGCAGATGACACCAAAATTAGTGGTACAGTAGACAGCCAAAAAGGCTATCTCACACTACAATACAGCCTTAATCAGAAGGACTGGTGGGCCGAGGAGAGGCAGATGGAATTTGGATGAATGTGAGGTGCTGCATTTTGGAAAGGCAAGTCAGGACAGCATTTACACCCTTAACGGTATGGGCTTGGGAGTGTTGCTGAACAAACAGACCTTGGAATGCAGATTCATAGTTCTTTGAAAGAAGAGTCACAGGTAGACAGGATAGTGAAAAAGGCATTTGGTACCCTTGCCTTTATTGGTCAGTGCACTGAGTGTTGGAGGTGGGAGGTCATGTTGCAGCTGTACAGGACATTGGAATACTGCTTTCACTCCTGGTCTCTCTGTTAATAGGAAGCATGTTGTGAAACTTGAGAGGGTTCAGAAAATATTTACAAGTATGCTGCTGAGATTGGAGGGTTTGAGCTATAGGGAGAGCTTGCATAGGCTAGGGCTACTTACCCTGAAGCGTCACAGGCTGAGGCGTGACCTTATAGAAGTTTATAACATCTGGAGGGGCACAGACAGGGTAAATAGTCAAGGTCTTTTCCCCAGGGTAGCAGAGTGCAAAACTAGAGGGTATAGGTTTCAGGTGAGAGAGGATATATTTTAATGACTATATACTTTTATATTTTTAAGGGGCAACTTTTTCACACAGATGGTGGTGTGTGTATGGAATGAGTTGCCAGAGGAAGTGGTGGAGGCTGATACAATTACGACATTTAAAAGGCATCTGGATGGTTATATGAATAGGAAGGGTTTAGAGGGATATGGGCCAAATACTAGCAAATAAGGCTAGATTAATTTAGGATATCTTGGTCAACATGGATGAGGTGGGCCGATGGATCTGTTTCAATGCTGTACAGCGCCATGACCCTAAGACTCTAATCAAGCAGAGTCAGTATAGCTTCATGAAAAGGGAATCATGTCTGGCAAGTTTTTTTGAAGGAGTCAAAGAGTGGATAGAGGAGAGCTAATAGATGTGTTGTACAGTATTTGGACTTCCGGAAGGCATTCAACAAAGTACCTCACAAAATGTTAAGTCATAAGGTAACAGCCCACTGTGTTGGAGGCAGGATATTGGCATAGAGAGAGAACTGGCTCATGGGCAGGACACAGTGAATAGGGAAGATGGGTTCTATTTTTCAGGCTGGTGACCAGTAATCAGCAGGATCAGTATTGGGTCCACAACTGCTTAAAGTTTATAGTAATGACTTGGAAGAAAGAAGTGAAGGCACTGTAGCAATATATTTGCAGATGACACTAACATAGCTGAAAAGTCATGTTGTGAAAGGGATGCAAATAGTTTACAGAGAGAAATTGATAGATTAAGTAAGTTTTCTTTATTTATTCATGGAATGGGGGTGTCACTGACTGGGTCAGCATTTAATACCAATCCCCAATTGCCCAGACGTCAGTTAAAAGTCAACCCAGATTTCTGTGGGTCTAGAGTCACATCTGGGCCAGACGAGGTAAGGTCGGTAGTTTCCTTCCCTAATGGATATTAGTGAACCAGTTGGGCTTTTCCAACAATCAACAATGGGTTCATCGTCATCATCAGACTCTTAATTCCAGATTTTATCTGCCATGGCCAGGAATCAAACCTGGGTCACCAAAATATTACTTGGGGGCCTGGATTAACAGTCTAGTTGTAATACCACTAGGCCAGCTTCCACTTTAGGGGCATGGTAGCTCAGTGGTTAGCACTACTTCCTCACAGTACCAGAGACCCAGGTGCCATTCCAGCCTTGGGTGACTGTGGAGCTTGCACCTTTTCCACACGTCTGCATGGGTTTCTACCAGTTGTTCTTGTTTTATTCCATAGTCCAAAGGTGTGCAGGTTAGGTGGATTGGCCATGGTAAATGCAAGGTTATCGGGATAGGGTGGGTGTTTGGGTTGGATGCTGTTTGGAGCATCTGTACAGACACAATGGGCTGAATGGCCTCTTTCCAAACCGTAAAGATTCTATGAAGTAAGTAGGCAATAAGTTTGAAAATAGTGTATAAATGCGGGGAAAAAGTGAGCTACTCATTTTGGAAGGGAGAACAAAAGAACAGAATATTATTTAAATGGAGAAAAACTGCAGAAATCTGCAACACAAAGGGATTCGTGCACAAATACAGGAAATTAGCACACAGGTGCAAAGATAATCAGGAGGCTAATGGAGCATTGGCCCTTATTTAAAGTGGGTTTAAGTACAAGAGTGGGAAGACCTAGTGCAACAAGGTGCTGGTGAGGCCATATCTGCAATACTGTGAGCCGTTTCTGTCTCCTTATTTGAGGAAAGATATCATTTCACTGGTAGTAGTTCAGTGAGGTTCTTTCGGATGACTATTTGTATGGAGGGAACGTCTTATGGACAAAGGCTAAAACATTTGGGATCCTACACGCTGGAGTTTAGAAGAATAAAAAGTGATCTTACTTACCATGTAGGATTCTTAAGGGAAAAACTGAAGGAACTGTGGATGCTGTAAATCAGAAACAAAAGCAGAAATTGCTGGAAAAGCTCTACAAGTCTGGCAGCATTTGTGGAGGTTCTGAGGAAGGGTCACTCAATCCAAAATGTTAACTCTGATTTCTTTCCACAGATGCTGCCAGATCTGCTGAGCTTTTCCAGAATTTTTAAGAAGCTTGACAGGGTGAATTCTGAGAAGATATTTCCCCTTGTGGAATAGTCCAGAACAAAAAGGCATAAATGCAGAACACTAAGGCACCAATTTAAGACTGAGATGAGAAGGAATTCTTTTCTTCCAGAAGGTTGGGAGTTTTTGGAACTCCTTGCGACCGAGAGCTGTTGGGGCAGAGTTCTTGTGTAAATTCAAGGCTGAGATGGATTTTTGAAGATTAGGGGAATCAAGGGTTAGGGAAAAGGGCAGGAAAGTGGATGTGAGGAATGTTGAATTGGCCATGATTCTATTGAATGGGAGAGCTAGTTTGAGGGGCTGAATGGCCGACTCCTGTTCCTATTTCTTATGGCCCTGAACCAGGACTGATGGCTGACTAATCTTGTTCTGAATTTCCTACCTTCCTGAGACTTCACAAAATTCAATGCTATTGCCGTACCATATAACATGGAATATCCATATTCTGCTTTCCTTTATTCTCTGGAACACGTAGTAAACAGGGGAATTGCTCAGAAGCTACAGAAGGGCTGTTGTTGCCCAACTTCCGAAGCAACAACACTTTGCTTGCCATGATCTGGAAATGTTGAACTCAGTGAAATTTTCCTGTTTTGCTGTAAATTATTCACTGTAAAGGGAGCAGTTCTGAACTATACTCCCTCACATCTTGTTGACTGCTTGTTTGAAACAGATGGCTGACTTGTCGCCTTTTCAGAGATGCACGGATAACTAACTGCAAGTAACATATTGTGGATAGTGTCGGAATAAAGATACAAAATGCAGGCATTGCCAGATGCGATACTGAGTCACATAGCCCAAAAGGTTCCAACTTTGTTCCTGTAAGTCCAAAGATGTGCAGGCTAGCTGGATCGGCCATGCTAAATTGGTCATAGTGTTCAGGGGCATATGGGTTATAGGGGGATGGGTCTGGGTGGGATGCTTCAAGGGGCGGTGTGGACTTGTTGGGCCAAAGGGCCTGTTTCCACACTGTAAGGAATCTAATCAATCAAGTATGAAAGGCAAAGGGAAGAGAGGAGAGACCTCTAGGCTAGGCAGGGGAATAAAAATCTAGCTCCTGTTTTCAATTAATGCCCAATGACTCCTAGTGGAAATCATTTTATAAATTCTAGTAATGTAAAGATTAAGTCTCCTTCACTGTCATGTTCCACTGTCAAGTTTCAGGGACAAAGTATGATCCAAGCAGGTTTTGAAGGTCCTGAACACACATCAGACCCAAAACAGAGAACAGAGCAATGTGTACAGCAACTAGCAGTAATGTGATTGAGTAATAAGAGGTGTATTTTGTCGTTTTTTTGTTGAAGGAAGTTTGAGATGGAGATACTGAGCAGTCTACTCAAAACCAATAGAATAAACAACTTATGAGCCCTTGGGCATTTTTTTAAAGTTGGAACAATACAAGCAGCCCGAATAGGTGGGGTTAAGCTCGCAGAGAACCAGAATTTTAGTTTTGGCTTTCTGTAGTTTCTGGGGTCTTGAAGCTGGATGTGGAAGCTCTTATTCCTCTCTCTGCTATAGCTAAAAGCTGGGGATCTCTTCCTGCTGCTAGAACTGCATATAAGACAATTTATCTTACTGAATTTGCCTTTACCAAGGATTTGTTCATGGGATATTACTATATTAGAACAGTTACAGAGTCATAGAGGTCTGCAGCATGAGAACAGGCCTCTCAGCACGATTTGCTCATGCTGCCCAGTTTTCACAGTATAAACTAGGATTTGCTAAGATGCTACCTGGACAGGAAAGGTTTGTGTTATGAGGAGAGGTTGGACGGGCTGGGATTCTTTTTCCTGGAGTATAAGAGACTGAGGGGTGACCTTATAATGGTATATAATATCATGAGAGCCACATATCAAGTAGATAGCTGATAGCTTTTCCCTGTGTTAGGGGAGTCTAAAACTAGAGAGCATAGGTTTGAGGTGAGAGAGGAGATATACAAAAGGGTCCAGAGGGACAATTCTTTCACACAGAAGGTAGTGAGAATCTGGAATGAGTTGCCAGAGGCAGTGGTGGAAGCGAGTACAATTTCATCATCTGAGAACCATTTGGACAGATACACGGATGGGATAAGTGTGGAGGGATATGGACCAAATGCAGGAAAATTGGATCAGTGATAATGGGAACTGCAGATGCTGGAGAATCCAAGATAACAAACTGTGAAGCTGGATGAACACAGCAGGCCAAGCAGCATCTCAGGAGCACAAAAGCTGATGTTTCAGGCCTAGACCCTTCATCAGAAGGGGGGGGGGGGGCACTCTCTGATGAAGGGTCTTGTCCCAAAACATCAGCAGCCTGCTGTGTTCATCCAGCCTCACATTTTATTATCTTGGATTCTCCAGCATCTGCAGTTCCCATTATCACTGATACAATTTTAACCTCACTGCGAAGCCTCTTCCAGGGATGCCTAACCTGAAGAAGTTACCCTCCTCCCTCCAGACCAACCTCAGGGAATCTCTCTCCCATTGCAGCTCTCTTGTAATCTCTTCCGACTTCCCTGGACTGACCTATCCCCTCCCTACCTCCCCACCTATACTCTCCTCTCCACCTATCTTCTTTTCTCTCCATCTTCGGTCCGCCTCCCCCTCTCTCCCTATTTATTCCAGAACCCTCACCCCATCCCCCTCTCTGATGAAGGGTCTAGGCCCGAAACGTCAGCTTTTGTGCTCCTGAGATGCTGCTGGGCCTGCTGTGTTCATCCAGCCTCACATTTTATTATCTTGGATTCTCCAGCATCTGCAGTTCCCATTATCACTTCAGAAAGGGTCATCTAGGCCTGAAACGTCAAGCTTTCTTGCTCCTCTGATGCTGCTTGGCTGGCTGTGTTCATCCAGCTCCATACCTTGTTATCTCAGATTCTCCAGCATCTGCAGTTCCTATTATCAAAGAAATGGAAAATCAGTTGAACAATTACTTTGGAACTGTCTTCACTAAGGAGGACACAATCTCCAGAAAATGCTAGGGAACTAAATGAAAGAAGAACTGAAGGAGATCCTTATTAGTCAAGAAATGGTGTTGGGGAAATTGATGGGATTAAAACCCAATAAATCCCTAGGATCTGATGCTCTGCATCCCAGAGTAATTAAGGAAGTGACCCTAGAAATAGTGGATGCATTGCTAATCATTTTCCAGCATTCTGTAGACTCTGGGAGAGTTCCAGGGTAGCTAATATAACTCCATGCTTTAAAAAAGGAGGGAGACAGAAAATGGGGAATTATAGGCAGTTAGCCTGACATCGGTGTTGGGGAAAATGCTGGAGTTAATCATTAAGGATGTAATAATAGCATTTGGAAAATGGTGACAGAAGCAGTTCCAGTCGGCATGGATTCACTAATGGGAAATCATGCCTGACAAATCTCCTGGAATTTTTTGAGAATGAGGCCAATAGAGTAGACAACAGTAGGTCTGAACTTTCAAAAGGCTTTTGACAAGATTCCACACAAAACATTAGTAAGGAAAATTAAAGCTCATGGTATCGGAGGTAATGTATTGGCATGGATAGAGAATTGGTTGGCAGACAGGAAGAAGCACTGGAATAAACGGGTCATTTTCAGAGAGGCGGGCAGTGATGAATGGGGCCCCACATGGTTCAATGCTGGGAACCCAGCTTTTCAAAATATACATTAATGATTTGGGCAAACAAATTGAATGCCATATCTCCAAATTTGCAGATGACACTAAGCTGTATGCTATGCTCTGAGGAGGCTACTAAGAGATTGCAGGCTTGCTGGCTGAGTGGGCAAATAATTAGCAAATGCAATATAATGAGGATAAATGTGACATTATCCATAGAGCGGACGAGTTGGCTAGACAGCATTTGAAAGCAGTATAATATGTTGAAACAGGAAGCAGACAGGAAATCAAAAATTCCTAATTTTGCTAATGGAGATGAAGTGTTAGTGTGACTCCCAGCAGCAGGCAAACCTTTAAAGGCAAGGTTTAGTGGGCCTTCTCAAATAAGAAAGTAGTGAGATGAATTACTTGATAAGAATGCCAAATGAAAGAAATCTCACAGATTATGTCATATTAATATGCTCAAAATTTGTTTTGATAGGGAAGGAATGCTATTACTGGAGTGAAGAACTATGTTCAGATGCTTTTGAATTGGACATTCCTCTAGCTAAATTGGACAACGGGGAAGTTCTTAAAAATTGTGGTAAATTATTGAGTTACTTTCCAGAGGAAAATTGAAATGACCTGTGAGAGTTATTAAAGTCACATGCAGAGATATGTGGGAATAAGCTGAGAAATACTAGCCTGATTATACATGATGTACATATAGGAATTTTTTTTTCATATACAAGTGCTGTTTCAATTAAGTAACACCCTTATAGACTTAACCCTCTAAAGTTGGCACAGGTTCAAAAACAGATTGAACACAAGCTCAAAGACAACATAAGCAGCTCACCCATAGTAATGGTGCCAATACCAGATGCCACCCAATGATTATGTGTGGACAATCACAAAGTCGTTGCAGTTACAAAATCTGATTCATATCCTATTCCATGTTTGGAAGACAGTACTGAGAAGGTGGGACAAGCAACTTATATTTCTAAGTTGGGATTACTCAGAGGATACTGGTAGGTACCTTTATGCGAAGGAACGAAGTAAATTTTGGGTTTCATGACACCAAATTGACTGTGCCAGTTTACATGTGCAGCCACATTTTAAAGATAAACCAATAAAGTCATTTCGGGATTACCCAATTGTGTAAAGTACATCGACAATCTGGTGCTTTTTCGTCACATATGGAGAGACATTTGGAGCATGTATCAGAATTGTTTGATCGACTTCAGAAGGCAGGCTTGGTGATAAACCTGGCTAAGACAGCTATCACAAAAGCCCAAGTCACATTACTGGGCCATGTTTTAGAGATGGACAGATAGCTCTACGCGATGTGAATTCAAAGGTTACTAGAGAGTTGCCCAAACCATCAATGAAGAAGGAAGTGCTATGATTCCTAAGACTGAGTGGGTTTAAGTTTGCACTGAATTTTAGCAGTGTGGTTGACTGACTCTTGTTTGTTTTTTTTGTTTGTATATTGATGGGTCATTTTTAAGATACGGAGGTGTGATATTGAGGCTTAAAGACACGTATTTTGTCTTTTTTTGTCATCAATATTAAGACAGAGATGTTGAACAGCCTGCTCAAAGACAATAGAGCAAACAACTGGTGAGGCCTTAGGGCATTTTTCAAAACATTGAAACAACAGGAGCAGCCTAGGTGAGTGGGGTCAAGCTCCCACAGAACCAGGATTTTTAGTTTTAGTTTACTGCAGTTGCTGGGTTCATGAAGCTGCATGTGGAAGCTCTTATGCCTCGACAGCTAAAAGCTGGGGATCTCTTCCTGCTGCTAGAATTACATGTGAGACAAACTATCTCACTGAGTTTATCTTTGCCAAGGGTCTATTTTTTGGACGTTACTGTATTGGAACAGTTATTTAGTAGTAGTTTATCCATATATAACATTTTGTTAAGCATTTCAATAGAGCTACAGTTAAGCCAATTTTTAAAAAAAATTTGTTTGTATTTTAACTTTAGTGTGAAAATAAAGTGTGTTTCACTTAAAGTCAATAGTTTGATCATTTGAATTGCATCTGGAAGGCAATGCCTTGCACTCGCCTTTAAATGAGAAACTGATAGGGTCTAGACGGTCATCTTAATATATTTTGAGGGGGTTTGGTCTGATCTATAACGGTAAATAATAACCATTACAGTAGCAGTGTAGTCAATACAATATACAATAACTAACCTGCTCAATAAGTAATAGTAATAATAGAACATAGAACAGTACAGCACAGTACAGGCCCTTCGGCCCACGATGTTGTGCCAAACTTTTACTCTAATCCTAAGGTCTATCTAACCTCCAGCCCTACGTTATACTATCATCCATATGCCTATCTAATAGCCACTTAAATGCTCCTAATAAGTTCAACTCCACTACCGCCTCTGGCAATGCATTCCACACCCCAACCACTCTCTGAGTAAAGAACCTACCTCTGACGTCTCCCCTGCATCTACCTCCACTCACTCTGAAACTATGCCCCCTCGTAATAGCTACCTCCACCCGAGGAAAAAGTCTTTGGCTGTCTATCTATACCTCTGATCATTTTGTATACCTCTATCAAGTATGGTGTGGCATACTGTGCCATTTCTCAGCCCAGCTCTGCATCCTATCAATGTCCCTTTGTAAACTAGAACAGCCCTCCGCGCTATCCACAACGCAACCCACTTTCATATCCTCCGCGAACTTGCTAATCCACACTTCCACTCCTTCATCCAAATCATTTACAAAAATCACAAATAGAAGTGGACCCAGGACAGATCCTTGTGGTACACCACTCGTAACTGAGCATCATGTTGAATATTTTCCATCCGCTATCACCCTTTGTCTACCACTCATCCTTCATCGTCCTAAAGAGAACAGCCCTAGCTCTCTCAACCTTTCCTTGTAAGACTTTCCCTCAACTCTCGGCAACATCCTTGTAAATCTCCTCTGCACCTTTTCCAACACCTTCACATCTTTCCTGTAAAGAGGCGACCAGAACTGGACACAATACTCCAGATGTGGTCAAACCAGGCTTTTGTACAGCTGGAGCATAACTTCACGGCTCTTGAACTCAATCCCTCTATTAATTAAAGCTAACACACCATACGCCTTCATAACGACTCTATCCACCTGGGTGGAAGCTTTCAGGGAACTATGAACATGAACCCCAAGATCCCTCTGCTTCTCCACACTGCCAAGAATCTTTCTGTTAACCCTACATTCTACTTTCAAGTTTTTCCTTCCAAAGTAAATCACCGCACACTTTATAGAGTTAAATTCCATCTACCACTTCTCAGCCCAGCTCTGCATCATATCAATGCCCCTTTGTAACCTAGAACAACCCTCTGCACTGTCCACAACGCGACCCACCTTCGTATCATTCGCGAACTTGCTAATCCGTCTTTCCACTCTTTCATCCAAATCACTTACAAAAATCACAAATAGAAGAGGACGCAGGACAGATACCTGTGGTACACCACTCGTAACTGAGCATCATGTTGAATATTTTCTGTCCACTACCGCCCTTTGTCTTCTAAGGGTTAGACAATTCTGAATCCAATCTGCCACATTTCCCACTATTCCATGCCTCCTTACCTTCTGCATGAGCCTACCATGAGGAGCCTTATCAAACGCCTTACTTAAATCCATGTATACCACGTCCACTGCTCTACCTTCATCCACATGTTTGGTCACGTCTTCAGAGTTCAATAACGTTCATGAGGCATGATCTACCGCTCACAAATCCATGCTGACTATCAAGAATCAAACTGTGCCTCTCCAAGTGATCATAAATCCTATCTCTCAGAGATAGTAATAACAATAGTAATAACTAGTATTAATAGTTAAAACCACACAGTAAATAAAGTGACACAAAAGATGCAACAAGCAGAAGAAAGTAACCAACAGAGTACCCAATACAGTAACTGTTACAGTAACCAGCATATCGAATCACTCGGATTCCTGCTTAGTAATTTTGGCCTCTGTATTTAACACATGCTTACTCACTGCCAAATTGCAGCTACTAAGAGACTGTGTCTTCTTGTCTTGACTTCAGGATGCAATGACAAGGATATGCCATCCAGAGATATGGAGAAATTTCTTCACCAAGACAGTGGTGAGCCTGTAGAATTCTCTGCCACAGAACACTGCTGAGGCCAAAATATTTAAGGTTTTCAAGAAGAAGTTAGATTTAATTCTAAACACTAAAGGGGTCAATGGATAGGGAACAAAAGCAAGAATGGTACTAAGTAGGATGATCATATTGACTGGCACAGCAGACTGAAAGAACTAACTGGCCTTCTACTATTCTTACTTTCTAATGTTTCAAATCCTGGACAAATGTCATTTATTAAATAAACAAATGAGGAATATAAAAAAAGACCGCAGTAGTTTCCATAGGTGTACAAAGAGAGAAGATTAACAAAAAACAGATAAGGCAGCATTAAAAAGAGCTAGGAAAATTTATAATGGGGTATTAGGAAATTGAAGAGAGCCTCTAAATAAATATTCATCACTTAATCCCCACTATAAAAATCTTGATGGGGTTCCATTGACCAGAAATTTAACTGGACTCACCATATAAATACCGTGGCTACAAGAATAGGTCAGAGGGTAGGAATCCAGCAGTGACTAATCTCCTGACTTCCCAAAGCCTGTCCACCAAAGACATAAGGCAGGAGTGTAATGGAATACTCCCCACTGGACTGGATGGCTGCAGCTCCAACAACACTCAAGAAGCTTGACACCATTCAGAACAAAGCAGCCCACTTGATTGAACTTGAAAGTTCAACTGCTAGCTGATATTCGTATATTCTGATGGCTAGTTTCCTTCCTGTCTGTCCGATGTAATATTTGTGGCAATTGTTGCATGGGATTTTGTAACCTACACAGGTTCTGCGTGT
This sequence comes from Stegostoma tigrinum, assembly GCF_030684315.1. Lineage (NCBI taxonomy): Eukaryota > Metazoa > Chordata > Chondrichthyes > Orectolobiformes > Stegostomatidae > Stegostoma > Stegostoma tigrinum. The sequence goes on along the minus strand of NC_081389.1, from coordinate 26,429,829 downwards.
TGTGGGAATGGGGTCTTTAATCCTTGTGAGTATTTGCCGTAGAGTGGCTGTAGGCTTGTGTGTTACCATGATCTCAGTGGTCTTCGGAGTCTCGATGTCAGATCTGATATGCTTTTGATGTAGGGCAGTGTGGCCAGTGTTTTAGGGCTGGGTCCTCCTGTTGTTGTCTGTTTAGTAGGCACCTGCAGATGAAGTTGCAAGGATATCCATACAAAGCAAAGCTTTTGTATAGGTGTTCTTCCTCTTTCCTGCCCAGTTCTGGAGGGTTGCAGTGATTCATGGCCCATTCAAGCAGTGTCGTACTGCAGCTTTGTTTGTGAACATTTGGGTGTTTGCTGTGAAAGTTTAGGATTGGAACAATGTGGGTTGGCTTTTCTGTATACTGAGGTTTGAAACTCCCTGGTGGTCATACGCTCAACGCTGATGTTCAGAAACAGAAGCTGATTGTTGTTTTCTTCTCCTCTTGTGAATTTTAGGTCTGGCAGTGTGCATGGAGAGAAAGCTGAACTAACATTTGGTGACCTTTTTCAGAACTGTTCATAAAACATAGAACATAGAACAATACAGCGCAGAACAGGCCCTTCGGCCCTCGATGTTGCACCGACCTGTGAACTAATCTAAGCCCCTCCCCTTACACTATCCCATCATCATCCATATGCTTATCCAAGGACTGTTTAAATGCCCCTAATGTGGCTGAGTTCACTACTTTGGCAGGCAGGGTGTTCCACACCCTTACCACTCTCTGAGTAAAGAAACTGCCTCTGACATCTGTCTTAAATCTATCACTCCTCAATTTGTAGCTATGCCCCCTTGTACAAGCTGAAGTCATCATCCTCAGAAAAAGACTCTCACTGTCCACCCTATCTAATCCTCTGATCATCTTCTATGTCCCTATTAAATCCCCTCGTAGTCTCCTTCTCTCCAATGAGTACAGATCCAAGTCCCTCAGCCTTTCTTCATAGGGCCTGCGCTCCAGACCAAGCAACATCCTGGTAAATCTCCTCTGCACCTTTTCCAATGCTTCCACATCCTTCCTGTAATGGGACGGCCAGAACTGTATGTCATATTCCAAGTGAGGCCGCACTAGCATTTTGTACAGTTGCAGCATGACATCACGGCTCTGGAACTCAATCCCTCTACCAATAAAACCTAAAACACCGTAAGCCATCTTAACAGCACTATCAACCTGGGTGGCAACTTTCAGGGATCTATGCACATGGTCACCAAGATCCCTCTGCACATCTACACTACCAAGAATCTTTCCATTGACCCGGTATTCTGCCTTCCTATTATTCCTCCCAAAGTGAATCACCTCACATTTATCTGTATTAAACTCCATCTGCCACCTTTCAGCCCAATTCTGCAGCTTATCCAAGTCTCCCTGCAACCTGCAACATTCTTCCACACTGTCCACCAGTCCACCGACTTTAGTGTCATTGGCAAACTTACTAACCCATCCACCTATGCCTGCATCTAAGTCATTTATAAAAATGACAAACAGCAGTGGTCCCAAAACAGATCCTTGAGGCACACCACTAGTGACCGGACTCCAGGCTGAATATTTTCCATCAACCAACACTTGTTGCCTTCTTACAGAAAGCCAGTTTCTAATCCAAACTGTTAAATCTCCCTCAATCCCGTGCCTCTGTATCTTCTCCAACAGCCTACCATGTGGAACCTTATCAAAGGCTTTACTGAAGTCCATGTACACCATATCAACTGCCCTACCCTCATCCACATGGTTGGTCACCTTCTCAAAAAACTCAATGAGGTTTGTGAGACACGACCTGCCCTTGACGAATCCATGCTGACTATCTCCAATCAAATTGTTGCTTGCTAGATGATTATAAATCCTATCTCTTATAATCCTTTCCAAAATCTTTCCTACAATAGATGTAAAGCTCACAGGTCTATAATTACCTGGGTCATCCCTACTGCCTTTCTTGAACAAGAGCACATATTTGCAATCCTCCAGTCCTCGGGTACTAAATCTGTAGACAATGAGGACTGAAAGATCAAGGCCAAAGGCTCCGCCACCTTCTCCCTAGCTTCTCAGACAATCCTCGGAAAAATCCCATCCAGCTCAGGGGATTTATCTACCTTCACACCTTCTAGATTTGATAACACCTCCTCCTTACTAACCTTAATCCTTTCAATTCTGGTAGCCCGTAACTCAGTCATCTCCTCTACAATATTCTCCTGTTCCTGAGTGAAAACAGATGAGAAATAATCATTTAGCGCCTCTCCAATCTCCACAGGGTCCACACACAACATCCGACTTCTGTCTTTGACTGGCCCTATTCCTAACCTAGTCATCCTCTTATTCCTCACATACCTATAGAAAGCTTTAGGGTTCTCCTTTAGTCTACCTGCCAATGTCTACTCATGTCCCCTCCTTGCTCTTCTTAACTCTCTCTTTAAATCCTTCCTAGCTAATCTGTAACTCTCCATCGCCTCATGTCAACCATCTCGCCTCATCGTCACATAAGCCTACCTCTTACGCTTAACAAGAGATACAATTTCTTTAGTAAACCACAGTTCCCTTACCTTATCGCTTCCTCCCTGCCTGACAGGGACATATCTATCAAGAACATGCAATATCTGTTCCTTAAACCAGCTCCACATTTCAATTGTCCCCATCCCCTGCATTTTGCTAACCCATTCTATGCCTCCTAAGTCTTGCCTAAGCGTATTATAATTGCCCTTCCCCCATCTATAACTCTTGCCCTGTGGCATGTTCCTATCCCTTTCCATTGCTAAAGTAAACATAACCGAATTATGGTCACTTTCTCCAACCTACTCAACCTACCAATAAATCAAACACCTGACCTGGTTCATTACCAAGTACCAGATCCTGTGTGGCCTCCTCTCTGGTCGGCCCTTCGACATACTGAGTCAGGAAACCCTTCTGCACACATTAGACAAAGACTGATACATCCAACGTACTAAAGTTATAGCTCTTCCAGTCAACGTTAGGGGAGTTAAAGTCTCCCATAATGACCACCCTGTTCTTTTCACTCCTGCCCAGAATAGTTTTGCCGATCCTCTCCTCCACATCCCTGGAACTTTGCGGAGGCCTATAATAAACTCCCAGTGTGACCTCTCCCCTCCTGTTTCTGACCTCAGCCCATACCACCTCACTAGACAAGTCTTCATTAAAAGTTCTTTCAGCCACCGTTATACTGTCCTTGACTAACAAAGCCACACCTCCCCCTCTTTTACCACCTTCTCTGACCTTAATGAAAGATCTAAACCCTGGAACCTGCAACATCCATTCCTGACCCTGCTCTATCCATGTCTCTGAAATGGCCACAACATCGAAGTTCCAGGTACCTATCCAAGCTGCAAGCTCACCCACCTTATTCCGGATACTCCTGGCGTTAAAGTAGACACACTTCAACCCATCTTGCCATCTGCCAGCACACTCCTGTGACAGTGAGGTCCTGTCCATGTCCTCCCTACACTCATTCTCCTGTGTACTGGGACTACACCTCAGTTTCCCATCCCCCTTCTGAGCTAGTTTAAATCCACCCGAATGGCGCTAGCAAATTTCCCACCCAGGATATTAGTGCCCCTCTGGTTCAAGTGGAGACTGTCCTGTTTGTAGAGGTCCCACCTTCCCCAGAATGAGCCCCAATTGTCCATGTACCAGAAGCCCTCCCTCCTGCACCATCCCTGCAGCCACGTGTTCAGCTGAAATCTCTCCCTGTTCTTTGCCTCGCTGTCACGTGTCACGGGTAACAAATCAGAGATAACCACTCTATTTGTTCTAGCTCTCAGCTTCCACCATAGCTCCCTGAAATCCTGCCTGACATCCCTATGCCTCTTTCTACCTATGTCATTGGTGCCTATGTGGTTCATGACTTGGGGCTGGTCACCCTCACCCTTCAGGACCCCAAAGACACGATCCAAGACGTCACGGACCCTGGCACCTGGGAGACAACACACCAACCGTGAGTCTCTTTTGTTCTCGGCAAACCTTCTATCAGTCCCTCTAACTATTGAGTCCCCAATGACTATCACTCTCTTCCTATCCCCCCTTCACTTCTGTGCAAGAGGGACAAACTCTGTGCCAGAGACTTCCACCTTACTGCATGCTCCTGGTAAGTCGTTCACCCCCCAACAGTATCTAAAACGGTATACTTGTTTTTCAGGGGAACGACCACAGGGGATCCCTGGACTGACTGCTTTTCCCCCTTCTAACAGTTACCCAGCTTTCTTCACGCTTAGCAGTAAGTACTTCCCTGTCACTCTTGTCTATCACTGACTCTGCCTCCTGAATGATCCAAAGTTCATCCAGCTCCTGCTCCAGTTCCCTAACACGGTCTTGGAGAAGCAAGAGTTGGGTGCACTTCCTGCAGACGTATTTGGATGGGACACGAATGGCATCCCTCACCTCATACATCATGCAGGAGGAACATGCCTCTACCTGCACTGCCATCCCTGCTAATCCCCTAAACAGAAAGTAAAGAAAAAAGAGAAGCCTACCAAGATTTGTCCCTGGTGTATAAGGTTAGAGGAGGTGGATGGATGGTGGTGGATCACTTATATAGCAGAGGGATGAAAAAAAAAGTCCCTCCCTTCCCAGAAACCTCTGCTCCAAGGTGCTGCTGCTGTAACCAGAAATGAAAGGCTCCGACGCTCGAGGTAAGCTTTTAAAGTTTAAAAAATCTCTGACTCACCGGCTTCCCGACAGGGCCCTGGTCCAAGCTCCCGCTCGCACTGCTGCTGCAACCAGAAATGGACTGTTTCAAAGAAGGATCACCGGAAAACGTTAACTCTGCTTTCGCTCCACACATACTGCCAGATCTGCTGAGTGTTTCAAGCAATTTATCTAATTGTTTTTGATTTCCAACATTGTTACATTCAGATAATCAGAGAGCTTTTGATACACAACAGGCTGGTAATTTAGACCAGATGGGATTAAGGGGAATGCACTGCATGGATTGAGAACTGGTTGATGGATAGTCATAGGGAATACGCAAGGTATTGTATATTGAAATTGCTGAGGATGGCAGAATCTCATTGGGTTAAATAAATTAAAGTTACTGTCAACAGTTAAACTTCGTGTGTCCCAGCATAGTCCCTGATGATGACACCTCTGGGATGTGCACCTAGTTGCAACGCCTGGAAGTCCATGTTAGGAAGCTGGATGCACTCAGGATCATCTGAGATGCTGAATGTATCATGGATAAGAGTTTAAGTGAGCTAGAGGCAGAGTTGTGGTGATCACCAGGAAAGGCAAAGGGCAGAGAGTGCAGGAATCACCTGTGGCCATTACCCTTGAAAACAATTGCAATGTTTTGGATACTTTTGGAGGGGGATGACTGTTCAGGGGAAAGCAGTAGTACCCAGGTCCATGGCAGTATGGCTGGGTCTGGGGCATAACAAGAAACTGTAAAGGTAAACAGGGAACTTTGATAGTTAGCGGGGGCAGACAGGAGATCCCACTGCTGCAAACGGGAATCCAAGTTGGTGTGTTGCAACCCGGGTGGCAGGGTCAAGGATGTCTCCGAGCAGCTGCAGAACATTTTCAATGGGGGAGGGTGAGCAGTCAGAAGTCATTGGTACAAATGGCATAACTAATAATAGGGATGGTGTCCTGCAGAGTGATTGTAGAGAGTTAGGCAAAAGTTAAAAACCAGGACCTCAATGGTGATAATCTCCAAATTATTTCTGGTGCCACATGCTAGTGAGGGTAAAAGAACAGGAGGATGTGGCAGATGAACGCATAGCTAAAGAATTGGTGCAGGAGGCAGGGATTCAGATTCTTAGATAATTGGGATCTTTTCTGGGGCAGAGGTGACCTGTTCAAGAGGGGTGGTTTGCACCTGAACTGGAGGGGGACCAATATCTTGGTGAGCAAATTTTCTAGTGCTACAACAGACGGTTTAAACTGGATTAGCAGGGGAGTGGGATCCTCAACAGCAGGACAGCAAGTGCAAGGCTGGAGGAGATACAGTAATGAGAAATAGCAAGATGAAGAGACAGGTCATGCTGGAACACAACAGGAAGCGAGGTATGCCTGTTGGATTAAATTGCATCTATTTTAAAGCAAGAGAGCTGACAGGTAAGGCCGATGATTTCAGGGCATGGATAGGTACATGGGACTGGGATATTATAGTCATTACAGAAACATGGCTAAGGGAGGGACAGGACTGGCAGTTTAATGTGCCAGTGTACAGGTGGTTTAGGCAGGACAGGTGGAAGAAAGAGTGGTGGGGGTAAGTTGTATTTTTGATTAAGGAGAATATCTCAGCAGCAGTCAGAGATTAAATAACTGAGGGATCACCCAGTGAGGCTTTATGGGTGGAGCTAAGAAATAAGAAGGGGATGGTGACATTTTTGGGGGTGTACTACAAGTCCCCATAGAGTCAAAGGGAATTAGAGGAACAAATATGCAAAGAGACTGGGGAATTTTGCAGGAACAATGCAGTTGTCATAGTAGGGGATTTTAATTTTCCCAACATAGACTCGAACTGCCACTGTTTAAGGGCTTGGATGGGGTGGAATTTGTTAAGTGTGTTCAGAAGAGTTTCCTCAAGCAGTATATAAAGGGTCCTACTCAGGAAGGGGCAAAAGCCGGTGAGTCACTGTTTTTGAATCTTTAAAAAGCTTACCTCGAGTGTCGGTGCCTTCCATTTCTGGTTGCAGCAGCAGCGCGAGCGGGAGCTTGGAGCAGGAGCCTGTTGGGAAGCCAGTGAGTCACTGTTTTTGAACTTTTAAAAAGCTTACCTCGTGAATAGGCGGAGGGACGCTGAGCAGGAGCCGACACGGGACTGGTGAGTGAGTGAGGTAGTATATTTGTGTGGTTGCATTACCCGAAACACTACTCGGGTAGTGCCTCCCACCCATCCTCCTCCTCTAACCAAAAAAAAAGGTTCTGTGCGCCTGATTGGGAAGGGAACAAGTTTATTTTTTATTCTTTATTTTTTAAGTCTTGGGAATTTAGAATAATGGGAACGGAGGTCAGGGCAGTTGAATGCTCCTCCTGCAGAATGTGGGAGTTAAGGGTCACCACGAGTGTCCCTGCTGACTACATCTGCGGGAAGTGCACCCAACTCCAGCTCCTTGAAAACCGCGTTAGGGAACTGGAGCTGGAACTGGATGAACTTCGGATCATTCGGGAGGCAGAGGGGGTTATTGAGAGGAGTTACAGGGAGGTAGTCACTCCTCAAGTACAGGAAAAAAGCAGATGGGTTACGGTCAGGGGACGGAAAGGGAACCAGCAGGCAGTGCAGGGATCCCCTGTGGCCATTCCCCTCAATAATAAGTATACCGTTTTGGATACTGTTGGGGGGGTGACATACCAGGGTACAGCGGTAGGGCACGGGTCTCTGGCACAGAGTCTGTCCCTGCTGCTCAGAAGGGAAGGGGGAAGAGGAGCAGAGCATTAGTCATTGGGGACTCCACAGTTAGGGGGACAGATAGGAGGTTCTGTGGGGATGAGAGAGACTCACGGTTGGTGTGTTGCCTCCCAGGTGCCAGGGTGCGTGATGTCTCTGATCATGTTTTTGGGATCCTTAAGGGGGAGGGGGAGCAGCCCCAAGTTGTGGTCCACATTGGCACCAACAACATAGGTAGGAAGAGAGATGGGGATTTAAGGCAGAAATTCAGGGAGCTAGGATGGAAGCTGAGAGGTAGGACAAACAGAGTTGTTGTCTCTAGTTTATTGCCCGTGCCACGTGCCAGTGAGGTGAGGAATAGGGAGAGAGAGGAGTTGAACATGTGACTACAGGGATGGTGCAGGAGGGAGGGTTTTGGATTCTTGGATAATTGGGGCTCTTTCTGGGGTAGGTGGGACCTCTACAAGCAGGATAGTCTTCACCTGAACCAGAGGGGTACCGATATCCTGGGGGGGAAATTTGCAAAGGCTATTCGAGTGGGTTTAAACTAATTCAGCAGGGGGACGGACACCAAAATTGTAGTTCTACTATAGAAAATGTTGAGAGTAGGGTGTCCGAAATAAAGTTTCAGGGAAGCAAGATGGCACCTGCAAGCAAGAAGTTGGTTTGAAGTGTGTCTACATCAATGCCAGGAGCGTCTGGAATAAGGTGGGTGAACTTGCAGCGTGGGTTGGTACTTGGGACTTTGATGTTGTGGCCATTTCGGAGACATGGACAGAGCAGGGACAGGAATGGTTGTTGCAGGTTCCGGGATTTAGATGTTTCAGTAAGAACAGAGAAGATGGTAAAAGGGGCAGAGGTGTGGCATTGTTGGTCAAGGACAGTATTACAGTTGCAGAAAGGATGTTTGGGGACTTGTCAACTGAGGTAGTATGGGCTGAGGTTAGAAACAGGAAAGGAGAGGTCACCCTGTTGGGAGTTTTCTATAGGCCTCTGAATAGTTCCAGAGATGCAGAGGAAAGGATAGCAAAGATGATTCTCGATACAAGTGAGAGAGACAGGGTAGTTGTCATGAGGGACTTCAACTATCCAAATATTGACTGGGAACACTATAGTTCAAGTACTATTGATGGGTCAGTTTTTGTCCAGTGTGTGCAGGAGGGCTTCCTGACACAGTATGTAGATAGGCCAACAAGGGGCGAAGCCACATTAGATTTGGTACTGGGTAATGAGCCTGGCCAGGTGTTAGATTTGGAAGTAGGTGAGCACTTTGGTGATAGCGATCACAATTCTGTTAGGTTTACTTTAGTGATGGAAAGGGATAGGTGTATACCACTGGGCAAGAGTTATAGCTGGGGGAAAGGCAATTACAATGAGATTAGGCAAGATTTAGGGAGCACAGGATGGGGAAGGAAACTGCAGGGGATGGGCACATTAGAAATGTGGAGCTTATTCAAGGAAAAGCTCCTGTGTGTCCTGGATAAGTCAGTACCTGTCAGGCAGGGAGGAAGCTGTAGAGTGTGGGAGCTGTGGTTTACGAAGGAGGTGGAATCTCTGGTCAAGAGGAAGAAGAAGGCTTATGTTACGATGAGATGTGAAGGCTCAGTTAGGGCACTTGAGGGCTACGAGGTAACCAGGAAAGACCTAAAGAGAGAGCTCAGAAGAGCCAGGAGGAGACATGAGAAGTTGTTGGCGGATAGGATCAGGGTAAACCCTAAGGCTTTCGAAAGGTATTTAAGGAATAAAAGAATGACGAAAGTAAGATTAGGCCCAATCAAGGATAGTAGTGGGAAGATGTGTGTGGAGTCAGATGAGATAGGGGAAGCGCTAAATGAATATTTTTCAACAGTATTCACTCTAGAAAACGACAATGTTGTCGAGGAGAATACTGAGATATAGGCTACTAGACTAGGTGGGATTGAGGTTCACAAGGAAGAGGTATTAGAAATCCTTCAGAGTGTGAAGATAGATAAGTCCCCTGGGCCGGATGGGATTTATCCTAGGATCCTCTGGGAAGCCAGGGAGGAGATTGCTGAGCCTTTGGCATTGATCTTTAACTCGTCATTGTCTACAGGAATAGTGCCAGATGACTGGAGGATAGCAAATGTGGTTCCCCTGTTCAAGAAGGGGAGTAGAGACAACCCTGGTAATTATAGACCAGTGAGCCTTACCTCAATTGTTGGTAAAGTGTTGGAAAAGGTTATAAGGGATAGGATTTATAATCATCTAGAAAAGAATAAATTGATTAGGGATAGTCAGCATGGTTTTGTGAAGCGAAGGTCGTGCCTCACAAACCTTGTTGAGTTCTTTGAGAAGGTGAACAAACAGGTAGATGACAGTAAACCGGTTGATGTGGTGTATATGGATTTCAGCAAGGCCTTCGATAAGGTTCCCCACAATAGGCTATTGTACAAAATGCGGAGGAATGGAATTGTGGGAGATATAGCAGTTTGGATCGGAAATTGGCTTGCTGAAAGAAGTCAGAGGGTGGTAGTTGATGGGAAATGTTCATCCTGGAGACCAGTTACTCGTAGTGTACCACAAGGGTCAGTGTTGGGTGCACTGCTGTTTGTCATTTTTATAAATGGCCTGGATGAGGGCGTAGAAGGATGGGTTAGTAAATTTGCAGACGACACTAAGGTCGGTGGAGTTGTGGATAGTGACGAAGGATGCTAAAAGTTGCAGAGAGACATAGATAAGCTGCAGAGCTGGGCTGAGAGGTGGCAAATGGAGTTTAATGCAGACAAGTGGGAGGTGATGCACTTTGGGAGGAGTAACCGGATGGCAAAGTACAGGGCTAATGGTAAGATTCTTAGTAGTGTAGATGAGCAGAAAGATCTCGGTGTCCATGTACACAGATCCTTAAAAGTTGCCACCCAGGTTGACAGGGCTGTTAAGAAGTCATACAGTGTTTTAGCTTTTATTAATAGAGGGATCGAGTTCCGGAACCAAGAGGTTATGCTGCAGCTGTACAAAACTCTGGTGCAGACGCTCTTGGAGTATTGTGTACAGTTCTGGTCACCGCATTATAAGAAGGATGTGGAAGCTTTGGAATGGGTGCAGAGGAGATTTACTAGGATGTTGCCTGGTATGGAGGGAAGGTCTTACGAGGAAAGGCTGAGGGACTTGAGGCTGTTTTCATTAGAGAGAAGAAGGTTGAGAGGTGACTTAATTGAAACATATAAAATAATCAGAGGGTTAGATAGGGTGGATAGGGAGAGCCTTTTTCCTAGGATGGTGACGGCGAGCACGAGGGGGCATAACTTTAAATTGAGGGGTGAAAGATATAGGACAGATGTCAGAGGTAGTTTCTTTCCTCAGAGAGTAGTAAGGGAATGGAACGTTTTGCCTGCAACAGTGGTAGATTCACCAACTTTAGGTACATTTAAGGCGTCATTGGATAAGCATATGGATGTACATGGAATAGTGTAGGTTAGATGGGCTTGAGATCGGTATGACGGGTCGGCACAACATTGAGGGCCGAAGGGCCTATTCTGTTCTGTAATGTTCTATGTTCTAAAACTCAACCTGCCCTTGGGAAAGGAGAGGTGACTGAGGTGTCAGTAGGGGAGCACTATGGGAATAGTCACCATAGTTCAAATTATTTTAAAATTTTTATAGGGATGGGCAAAACCAGCCCACAGGTTCAAATTCTAAATTGGGGTAAGGCGTATTTTGATGAAATAAGACAGCAGCTTGTGGGGATTGATTACAATAATTTGTTTGCAGGCAAAAGGGACCTCTAGCAAGTAGTAGGCCTTTAAAAGTGTGATAGCTAGACTTCAAGGTCTCTGTGTTCCAGTGAGTGTGACAGGCAAGGATGGCAGGAGTAGGGACCCTGGATGATAAGAGATATTGAGGCTTTGTTCAGAAAAAGGAGGCGTGGCTCAGGTACAGGCAGCTGAGATCAAGGGAATCCCGGGAAGAATAAAGGGGATACAGGAGTTTACAGACAAGGGAGATCAGGAGGGTGTAAAGGAGCACCAGACAGCTATGGCTGTGAAGAATAAGGTGAATCCAAACAGATTCTTTAAGTATATCCAAGGTAAAAAAGAGTAACTAGAGACAGAATTGGACCCCCTTGAGGGCCAAAGTGGATATATATGTGTGGGCAAAGTCTTCAACTAATTTTTCTCCTCTATGTTTTCTGTTGAGAAAGACATGAGGACTTGGGAATTGGGGAAGTTAGTGGCAATATCTTGGGGACACTTCATATCATAGTTGAGCAAGTGTTGGATGTATTAGAATGTATGAAAGTGGATAACTCTCCTGGTCCTGACAAGATACATCCAAGAACCCGGCAGAAGGCTACAGAAGAAATTGTGGGGTCCCTGGCCGATACATTTGCATCATTGTTGGATACTGGTGAGGTCCGAGGAGACTGACGGTAACGAATGTTACGCCCTTATTCAAGAAGGGCTGCAAGGAAAACCTGGGAATTTCAGACCAGTAAGCCAAACATCTGTGGTAGAGAAGATTTTGAGGAATAAGATATACGTACATTTGGAAAGACAGAGTTTGGTTAGGAGTAGTAAGCATGGCTTCATGCATGGGAGTTCATGCTTCACAAGTTTGTTAGAGTTCATTGATGAAATGACCAGGAAGTTTGACGAGGGCAGAATGGTAGACGTGGTGTGTATGGATTTCAGTAAGGCCTTTGATAAGGTTCCACATAGTAAGCTGTTCTGTAAGATTAGATCACATGGAATCCAGGGAGAGCTGGCAAACTGGATACACAATTGGCTTGATGGTAGGAAACAGAGAGAATAAAGTGGAAGAACGCTTGTTGGATTGGAGGTCTGTGATTAGTGGTGTGCTTCAAGGGTCAGTGCTGGGTCCATCGCTGTTTGTTATCTATGTCAATGATTTGAATGAGAACGTGCAAGGCATGATGAGTAAGTTTGCAGACGACACTAAAACAGACCATATCGTGGACAGGGAGGGAGGTTATCAGAAATTGCAGCAGGACATTGATGGAAGTGGGCTAAGAAATAGCAAATGAAGTTTAATATAGATAAGTTTGAGGTGGTGCATTTTGGACAGTCAGATCAAGATAGGAATTTCAGGGTGAATGGTTAAGCCTTACCATTGTAGTGGAACAGAGGGACCTTGGAGTTCTGGTGCAGAGTTCTCTCAAAGTGGAGTCCCAGGTCGACAGGGCAATGAAGAAGGCTTTTGGCACACTGGCCTTCATCAGTCAAGGCACTGAGTATAGAAGTTGGAAGTTATGTTGCAGTTGTACAGAACATTGGTGAGGCCGCACTTGGAGTATTGTGTTCCATTTTGGTCACATTGCTATAGGAAGAATGTTTTTATTCTGGGCAGAGTGCAGAAGAAATTTATAAGGATGTTGCCAAGACTCAAGAGACAGACCTATAAGGAGAGGTTGGACAAGCCAGGGCGTTTTACAGCATAGCAGACTGAAGGGGGGAGGATCTTATAGAAGTGTATAAGATCATGAGAGGCACAGATAGAGTGAATGCACTCAGTCTTTTTCCAAAGACTAGAGGGCATCAGTTTAAAATAAGAGGGGAAAGAATACATGGGAACCTGAAGGGCATACTGAGGGTAATACGCGTGTGGAATGAGCTGCCAGTGGAAGTGATTAAGGCGAGTACATTGACGACATTTAAAAGTTGTCTGGAGAAATACATGGATAGGAGAGGTTTAGAAGGATTTGGGCCAAGTGCAGGGAAATGGAGTTAGCATGAATGGGCATTTTGTTTGGCATGCATCAGTTTGGACTCAAGGGCCAGTCTCTGTGCTTTAGGACTCTAACAGTCCAATCAGGACAATGACAGCAAGTAAATTATTTAGGTAAATTGCTGATATAAAATGCTGTACCAAAGATCCAGTCACAGTTGGATAACTCAGCTCTGCTGACCGAAGAGTTGCCTGTCTCTACTAGTAAAGCATGCGGGCCCCATCTAATTTTTCAGATTTGACCAGTACCAAAAGCCAACTTTATGAAGAATTAATAAGAATGAAACTTGAGGTAAAGAAATTAGTAGTTAAAAATAAAAAATTAGAGTCTGAAATTTAAGAGTACAAAAAATCCACATATGGAATCGGTAATACAACAAGCAGACAAGGGGAAATGCACCAGACCTTGGCCGGGGTACCTCACTTAAGTCAACTAGCAAGTGAACAATGGAAAAAGCAGAGATGCAAGATAGGTCTGGAAACAGATTTGGAATCCTTCAGTGACTCTAGTGAAGGTGTTCGGAGATTCATCCCATTGAAAACAGGACGAGTTAAAGTTAAATCTGAAGAAACAAAGAATAGCAATGGGATGTGGTCACAGTCACACAGACACGCCCAGCTTTTTTTAAAATCATAAACCAGCAGATCCTGAGAAAATTGATATATGATCTAAAGAACTAACAACCCTTGAAAAGGAGGGCTGAAAACGGAGGAACAGTTGGAACATTTAAAAGGCATTCACAGTCTCCAACATTGGACAGAATCTAGATCCTGACCAAGATGGTACATAGCCAAGAGGGGAGGAGATTAGGCAGAGAGGACTAGGAGAGTACAAGAGGGCCTCAGGGATGATGAGATAGAGGCCGCCTGGGAAACGAACAAACATTGGGAATGGGAATTCAGTTCTGTAAAAACGGACTGAGTAAAACTGCAGCCTGTCAACAGAAAGGAATGGAAGAAGTACTAGAATACGATGAGAATTTTAGAACTGTTTGGTCGGAACACTGAGGAATGAGTAACTAGGACCCAAGGAAATCGATACGAGTACCACTGGTCCACTGAAAGTCGCTTCTGTAGTGGGCCTGAAGCCAGAGTTATCCAAACCTAGTAGAAACTATATAATTTCCCCAAGAAGCCTCCATCTTGAAACATAAAGCCCACACAAAAGAAAATACTACAGAAGCACAATGCTTTAACCAACCAGGTAGCCAGCTTCATAATATGAGCACCCAAAAGAACCGATATCAATGTGCTCCTAGAGGAAAAATACACATGGATTGAATCATAGAATCACAGAATCCTTTCAGTGTGGAAACAGGCCTTTCAGCCCAACAAGTCCACGCTGACCCATCCCCCTATAACCCACCAAACCTACATATCCCTAAACACTATGCCAATTTAGCATGGCCAATCCACCCAGGCTGCATGTCTTTGGATTGTGGGAGGGAACTGGAGCATCTGGAGGAAACCCACGCAGACACGGGCAGAATGTGCAAACTCCACACAGACAGTCATCCGAGGGTGAGGAATTGAGGCAGAAATTAGCCTGTGTCAAGGTGGCGTCTGGAGACAAAGAGATACCAATAAACACCATCACACTACAGACACTGATATCCTTTTTGACACAACAGATCCACTCACGAGGGCATTTGGCTCCTGTGATGGTGCTTTCACTTTAAAATGGTTATTTTGTCCTTGGTTTTTTTTGAGGACAGGTGGTAAAGGCAGAGGCACCAAACAGTCTAGGGAGTAACAGCTTAACAATTAGGTGACACGATATTGTCCCTGGAGCCTGGGTTTAAATTAAGAAAATGTAAGTTAAGGGAGCCAAGTGAGAGGGACCCTACCAAGCGTTGCTGACCACCCAAGCCAGAGTACAAGTCCTAGGGAAGAAAGTTTAGATACACACATTACACATTAACGGGGAACCAGTGACTGAAATTGAAGTTTGCTAAGGACTATAACATTTGATCCAAGACATGTATTACTAACTGTGTGTATTTTGAGTGTCTGCTTGCTAGTAATTTACCTAACCCCTGCACCTGAACAGAGACGAAAGTAAAGGGAATTACATGTGAATACCTTGTTGTATATGTCCTATACCTATGCCAAATGAGCTGGTGTTTCTAGCTGTTGGGAGTACTCCCATATACCCACCCACTCGAAAGAGGGCATCCTCTTAAGGCCCGTCCCTTTAATACATCCGAAATGGCAGAATGTGTTATTTGCCAGAACGTCTCCTTTGAGGATCTGGCACAACCGGCATGACAGTGCTCACCAGGGACAGAGGTGTAATGGGTGTGCATGACTGATCCCTGAGGGCAGTGGGAGTCAGCAGGTTACAACCCAACTAGCTTTCAGAGGTGGTATCAGCCTAATTACAACACCTCACAATGACTCCTTTCTTGGGGAGACCATGAGGAGGGACATGTTTATGTAAAACCCAGGGAAGAAGGAAGGAAATGAGATACAGCAAGTGTTATTTGAGCCATGTCATCCCTCTTGTCTGCCACTCCTTTTGCCCTCCCTACATGATATACACCACTGGCAAGGATTTAAAAGGGTCATTACAGAGACAGAGAGGTTCTTTGCCACCTTAGTCCCCTGGTATGGGACCATAAAACTAGCGAGGGAATCTATCAACATGTCCTGGAACGTGTCCAATAATACTTCAGAGACCTTAGACAAAATAAGTGCTGAAATGGTAGACATCTGTAAAACAGCACTGCAAAACAGAATGGCCCTCGACTGGATAATGGCTGAAAAGGGAGGTACTTGTGCATTAAACAGGGCAGAATGCTGTACTGATATCACAGGCAACTCCAAAGGGCTCACCGACTTGGTAGCGCATATCAAAAAGGAAATGGACAGACTAAAACAAACCCCATCTCCCACCTTGTGGAGCCAGACAACCGGCTGGCTGGTTCACTGGAGACATCACTGGTACAGGTTAAGCTGTTACATGTTGTAGTAATTCTCATTTTTATATTGCTTATTTTTGTTAGTTAAATGTTGCTGCCAACAGGTGGCTGCAGCTGCTTCTCTGCGGGTGAAATTTTCTGTACTGCGCATATCATATCTAAGCCAACTTTTGCTTGTATGGTTTGTAATTCACTTAAGTGGGGATTAATAGGGAAGATGTAAACTATTGTACTTTGAAATTGCTGAGGGCGACAAAATCTACATTGGGTTAAGTAAATTAAAGTTACAATCAACAGTCAAACTTTCTGCATGCCAGTACAGTCTAACTAGGACATGATAACAAGTAAATTGCTGAGGTAAACTGCTGCTATAAAATGCTGTACCAAAGATCCAATTATAGTTGGATAACGCAGCTCTGCTGAGCAACAGTATACATGAGGGATATGACTATGAGCTTGAGCTGTATAATAGAAGCTAGTTAGAAACTTTTTAAGCTGCTTTTTGCCAGGAAGCTGTAAGCAAGCTGTGCCATGACAAACATTGCCTGAATCTACCACGGGACTCGGACTCTCATTAAAGATGTCATAACATCTTACAGACAGAAAACATAGACTAAGAACAAACTGACCATTTTCAGGTTTTTGGGTCATTACTAGTGGGTTACTGTAAAGATCTGAGCTTGGACCTAGCTATTCGCAATCGATATGAATGATCTGGAAATGGGGATTAAATGTAATATTTCCAAGTTTGGAGTGAGACAAACTCAGTGCAAGTGAGAGTTGTGAAGATAAGGCAAAAATGACTGGGCGAAAATTTAGCAGATGGAGTACAATTGGGACAAATGAGAAGTTACCCGCTTTAGAAGGAAAATCAAAAATACACATATTTTATAGATGGTGAGACATTGCAAAATTTTGAATTTCAAACAGACTTATGTAACCTTCCTTATTCATGATCACTGCAAGTTAGTATGCAGCTACAGCAAGCACTTAAGAAGGCAAATAGTCTGTGGCCTTAATTACGAGAAGATTTGAGTATAGGGGTACTGCAATCATGTAGAAGCTTGGTGAGACCACACCTGGAAAACTGTGTGCACTTTTTGTCTCTTTAGAAGATAGAAAAGTACAGCACAGTACAGGCCCTTCGGCCCACGATGTTGTGCCGTGGAATAATCCTAATCCAAAAATAAAATATCCTAACCTACATTCCCCTCAATTCACTGCTGTCTATGTGCATGTCCAGCAGTCGCTTAAATGTCAATAATGACTCTGCTTCCACGACTACCACTAGCAAACTATTCCATGCGCTCTCAACTCTCTGGGTGAAGAAGCTCCCTCTGACGTCTCCTCTATACCTTCCTCCTAACACCTTAAAACTATGACCCCTCGTGGCAGTCAATCCTGCCCTGGGGAAAAGTCTCTGGCTATCGACTCTATCCATGCCTCTCATTACCTTGTACACCTCGATCAGGTCACCTCTCTTCCTCCTCCTCTCCAGAGAGAAAAGTCCGAGCTCAGTCAACCTCTCCTCATAAGACAAGCCCTCCAGTCCAGGCAGCACCCTGGTAAACCTCCTTTGCACCCTGTCCAAAGCCTCCACATCTTTCCTATAATAGGGCGACCAGAACTGGGCACAATATTCCAAGTGTGGTCTCACCAGGGTTTTGTAGGGCTGCAGCATAACCTTGCGGCTCTTAAACTCGATCCCCCTGTTAATGAGAGACAAACCACAAATGCTTTCTTAACAACCTTATCCACCTGGGTGGCAACTTTGAGGGAGCTATGCACTTGAACACCAAGATCCCGCTGTTCCTCCACACTGCCAAGAATCCTGCCTTTAATCCTATATTCAGCATTTAAGTTCAACCTTCCAAAATGCATCACTTCGCATTTATCCAGGTTGAACTCTATCTGCCATTTCTCAGTCCAGCTCTGCATACTGTCAATGTCTCGCTGAAGCCTGCAATAGCCCTCGATACTATCAACGGCACCTCCAACCTTTGTGTCATCAGCAAACATACTAACCCACCCCTCAACCTCCTCATCCAAGTCATTTATAAAAACTACAAAGAGCAGAGGCCCAAGAACAGAGCCCTGTGGGACACCACTCAGCACTGACCTCCATGCAGAATACTTACCATCTACAACCACTCTCTGCCTCCTGTCAGCCAACCAGTTCTGAATCCAGACAGCCAAATCACCCTGTATCCCATACCTGCTGACTTTATGAATGAGCCTACCGTGGGGAACTTATCAAATGCCTGGCTGAAGTCCACGTACACCACATCCACTGCTCGACCCTTGTCAACCTGTCTCGTGACTTGCTCAAAGAACTTTACCTAAGGGAAGATATACTTGCTACAGAGGGGGTCCAACTGAGATTCACTAAACTAATTCCTGGCTTGGGGTCTTTGTCCTACTCTGTTTTTGTTGATGGGAAAGTGAAATTGACTGGGCCTGTATTTTCTGGAGTTCAGAAGGATGAGAGACAATCTCATTCAAACGTCCAAAATTCTTACAGGATAAATGCAGGAAGGATATTTCCCCTGGCAGCGTGGTGGGGAACAATGCTACAACAAGGGTCCACAGTCACAAATAAGAAGATGATCATTTACAACAGAAATAAGGAGGAGTTTCTTCACTCAAAGGTGGTGAATCTTTGGAATTCTCCACCTCAGAGGCTGTGGAGACCTCGTCATTACCAAGACTGAGATTGAGACATTTCTAAATATAAAAAAAAATCAAGAGATTCCTAGATGTTTAACCAGTGAATCCAGGGTTGTGGGGAATATGGCAGGAAAGTGGAAATGAGTTTTATCAGATCAGCGTCACCTCTTTGAATGACAGAACAGATTCAATAGGCTGAATGGCCTACTTCTATTCCTCTAACTCGATACTGCAGAAAATGGCAGTGAAATAGAAAATTTGGCATGATCTAATTTGAATGGTGGCTCAAGAAGCTGAATGACCTCCTCTTGCTCTTAGAGTGGTACTGACCCTTCGAGGACCAAGAGCAGGCACTTGGGATAGACTGTACTTGCAACATCCAACTGGAAAAGAGGTCAACGCATCACGAGAAAGACACAAAGGCCCCATTTCATCATGGTGTCGCTCATCCACGCCCTTTCTCATTAGCATCACTCATCTACATCCATGTCTTATTCATTTCCCTCGTCCATGCCCCTGTCCCTTCACGCTGTCCCTTGTCCATGCCCAGTCCCTTCATGCTGCCCCATGCCCATACCCTGTTCCTTCATGCTGCCCCATGCCCATACCCTGTTCCTTCAAGCCGCCCCATACCCATGCCCTGTTCCTTCACGCTGCCCCATCTCTTTACACTGCTTCTCACCTATGCCTTGTGTCATTACTGCCCTGTCTCTTGCCCATGTCTTTCCTATGTCAGTCTCACTTCAATGTCACTTGCCATGTTCTGACACATTACAGCTTTGCTTGTCCACATTCAGTCTCATTACCGTCAATCTCTCATCTCATTACATTGTCTCTAGGCCACAATGTTACAACTGGTAGCTCCCACTTTTATCCAAGTTCTTTATGGTGCTGCTTATTTATGTGGTCTCTTGTTACAGCCTCTCTCACCCAACCACTGTCTCATCGCAATGTCACTCACCCACACCCTGTCTCATTGCAGTGTCACTCACTCACATCCTGCCATATCATTGCTTCTTGTCCATGCTCTGTTTCCCTTCGCCACCATGTCCCCATGCCCATTCTCATTACAGTATGGCTTGTACACATCCTATCTCATTACAGTGAATGTCAAATACACCGTCTCATTACAATGTCTCCAGTCCAGAGTAGACTGGTAGCTCCCACCTGCATCCGATCTCTTTATGATGTTGGTTATCCATGTGCTCTCTTATAACAGTCTCTCTCACCTATGCCCTGGCACATTATAGCCTCTCTCACCCACAATCCTAGCTCATTACAGTTGCTGCTTGCTCAAGCCCTGGCTCATTACAGCTATGGCTCAATATAACCTTTCTCAACCATGCTGAGCCTCATTACGGTGCTGCTTTCCATGTGGTGCCTCATAAGGGCATCTCAAAGTCCTATCTTCCATCAGTTGGGAACATGTGTTCTGTGCATTTAAACTGAACCACTGCTACAGTTCTCAAACAGTTGTGCAGTGTACTATAAATGTTCCACCATATAACCTGTTACATACAATGCATTGTTAACAGACTATAAACAGCAGAAATAATGAGAAGAACAAATCGAGAATACAGAGTTCTGCATCAGTTGTCTCAGGCACCTGCAAGTATTGGCTCTTGCAGAGTGGACTGTTTCCTTTACAAAGCTGCTTCCGTGCAGATTTCCTGGCTTGTGTCTGGTGTTCTCATAGACTGTGAGACACTTTAATTAGAAATAACCGGCAGGAAATTATTACAAAACTCAGTTTTGTTCAGCCCTCACATCGTGTTTGTCAACCAGTTGAAATAAAGGTGAAATAAAAGTTCCTGAAAGTCATTCGAAATCTAGCAAGATCAGGTCCAGGAATTAATCATTTGGCATACTGTAGCACATGGCCCTCACCAACAGTACAACCCAATAAAACTCTCACTGTGAATAAAAACCAAAAGAACTGAGGATGCTATAAATCAGAAACAAAAACAAAGTTGCTGGAAAGCTCAGCAGGTTTGACACCATCGGTGAAGGAGAAAACGGGGTCAATGTTTTGGATCTGGTGACCCTTCCTCAGAACTGATAGTGGCTGGGAAGTGTCAGTTTATATGCAGAAAGTAGGGAGGTGGGTGGAGTAGGGAGTAAACGATAGGATAAAGTCCAAAGAGAGAGGAAGACAGTTGGGAAGACAAAGGAGTTGCTAATGATCAGGTTGGGAGGGTGAATAGTTGTTAATGGGGAGTGTTAGTGACTGACAACGGGGGGATTGTAATGGCACGCTATGTGGTAACAAGGCCTGGTGTGTGGGGTGGGGGGGCTGGGACATGAGAGAGTTTAGGGCCTAAAATTATTGAACTCAATATTGAGGCCAGAGGGCTGTAAGGTCCTCAAGCGGAAAATGAGGTGTTGCTCCTCCAACCTCTCCCCCGTAGAATGGGCAGCCCTCTGCTCCAACCCCAACCTCACCATCAAACCTGCAGACAAGGGAGGCGCAGTGGTAGTATGGCGCACTGACCTTACATCGCCAAGGCCAAACGCCAACGCTCCAGCACCTCCTCCTACCACCCCTTGATCATGACCCCACCCCCGAGCGCCAAACCATCATCTCCAATACCATCCATGACCTCATCACCTCAGGTGACCTCAAACCCACAGCCTCCAACCTCATTGTTCCCCAACCCCGCACGGCCCGTTTCTATCTCCATCCCAAAATCCACAAACACGCCTGCCCTGGCCGCCCTATTGTCTCAGCCTGCTCCTGCCCCACCGAACTCATCTCCACTTATATGGGCTCCATTTTCTCCCCCTTGGTCCAGGAACTCCCCACCTACGTCCGTGACACTACCCACACCCTCCACCTCCTCCAGAACTTCCAATTTCCTGGCCCCCAACACCTCATTTTCGCCATGGACGTCCAGTCCCTATTTACCTGCATTCTTCATGCAGATGGCCTCAAGGCCCTCCGCTTCTTCCTGTCCCGCAGGCCCGACCAGTCCCCCTCCACCAACACCCTCATACGCGGAGCCAAACCCGTCCTCACCCTCAACATCTTCTCTTGCAATTCCTCCCACTTCCTACAGACAAAGAGGGTGGCCATGGGTACCCGCATGGGCCCAAGCTATGCCTACCTCTTTGTAGGTTACGTAGAACAGTCCCACTTCCGCACCTACACAGGGCGCAAGCCCCACCTTTTCCTCCGTTACATCGATGACTGTATCGGCACCGCCTCTTGCTCCCAAGAGGAGCTCTAACAGTTCATCCACTTCACCAACACCTTCCACCCCAACCTCAAGTTCACCTGGGCCATCTCCAACACATCCCTCACCTTCCTGGACCTCTTAGTCTCCCTCTCAGGCAACCAGCCAGAAACCGATGTCCATTTCAAGCCCACTGACTCCCACAGCTCCCTAGAATACACCTCCTCCCACCCACCCACCCAACCTGCAAAAACTCCATCCCCCATTCCCAATTCCTTCGCCTCTGCCACATCTGCTCCCAGGATGAGGCATTCCACTCCCGCACATCCCAGATGGCCGCGTTCTTCAAGGACCGCAACTTCACCCCCGCAGTGGTTGGGAACGCCCTTGACCATGTCTCCAGCATTTCCCGCAACACATCCCTCACACCCCACCCCCGCAATAACCGCCCTAAGAGGATCCCCCTCGTCCTCACATACCACCCCACCAACCTCCGGATACAACGCATCATCCTCCGACACTTCTGCCATCTACAATCCGACCCCACCACACAAGACATTTTTTCATCCCCCCGTTGTCTGCCTTCTGGAGAGACCACTCTCTCCGTGACTCCCTTGTCCGCTCCACACTCCCCTCCAACCCCACCACACCCGGCACCTTCCTCTGCAACCGCAGGAAGTGCTACACTTGCCCCCACACCTCCTCCCTCACCCCCATCACAGGCCCCAAGAGACTTTCCATATTAACCAGATTTTCACCTGCACATCCGCCAATGTGGTATACTGTATCCACTGTACCCGGTGTGGCTTCCTCTACATTGGGGAAACCAAGCGGAGGCTTGGGGACTGCTTTGCAGAACACCTCCGCTCGGTTCGCAATAAACAACTGCACCTCCCAGTCTCAAACCATTTTAACTCTCCCTCCCATTCCTTAGACGACATGTCCATCATGGGCCTTCTGCAGTGCCACAATGATACCACCCGAAGGTTGCAGGAACAGCAACTCATATTCTACTTGGGAACCCTGCAGCCCAATGGTATCAATGTGGACTTCACAAACTTCAAAATCTCCCCATCCCCCCACTGCATCCCAAAGCCAGCCCAGCTTGTCCCCGCCTCCTTAACCTGTTCTTCCTTTCACCTGTCCCTTCCTCCCACCTCAAGCCGCATCTCCACATCCCACCTACTACCCTCATCCCCCCTCCTTGACCTGTTAGTCTTCGCCGGGCTGACCTATCCCCTCCCCACCTATACTCTCCTCTCCACCTATCTTCTTCTCTATCCATCTTTGGTCCGCCTCCCCCTCTCTCCCTATTTATTCCAGTTCCCTCTCCCCATCCCCCTCTCTGATGAAGGGTCTAGGCCCGAAACGTCAGCTTTTGTGCTCCTGAGATGCTGCTGGGCCTGCTGTGTTCATCCAGCTCCACACTTTGTTATCGTTGTTCCTCCATCTTGTGTTGGGTTTCACTGGAACACTGCAGCAGGCCAGAGACAGAGATGTTGGTCAGGGAACACGGTGGTGCATTGAAGTAACAGGCAACAGGTAGTTCAGGGTCTTTTTTGTGAGCAAAGCGTAGATGTTCTGTGAAGCGGTTGCCAAGTCTACGCTTTGTTTCCCCTGTGTAGAGGAGAATACATTGTGAGCAGCAAATGCTGTAGACCAGATTCTGGGAAGTGCAAGTGTGTTTGGAAGGAATGTTTGGGCCCTTGGATACTGGGAATGGAGGAGGTAAAAGGGCAGTTGTTGCATCTTCGCTGGTTACGGACGAAGGTGCCGTAGGGCTATAGGGAGGTGTTGGGGGTGAAGTAAGTGTGGACCAGGATGTCCTGGAGGGAATGGTCCCTGCAGAAGGCGGACAAGGGAGGGGAGGGGAATATGTGTCTGGTGGTGGCATCTTGCTGGAGGTGGTGGAAATGGCATCTGATGATCTTCTGGATGTGGATGCTGGTGGGATGGTAGGTGAGGATCATGGGAACACTATCGCTGCTGCGGGAGTGAAGAGAAGGAATGAGGGCCGAAGTGCGGGAGATGGGTTGGACCTGGTTGAGGGCCCTGTCAACAATGGAGCTGGGGAATTCTCGGCTGAGGAAGAAGATGGACATTTCAGAGGCTCCCTTGTCAAAGTTGGCCTCATCCAAACATATGCGATGGAGACGGAGGAACTGAGAGAATGGGATGGAGACATTACAGCAAGTGGGGTGTGAGGATGTAGAGCCCAGGTAGCTGTGAGAGTCAGTGAGTTTGTAATGGATATTAGTGGCCAGTCTATCCCCAAAAATGGAAACAGAAATGTCAAGGAAGGGAAGGGAGTCAGAGACAGACCAGCTGAAAGTGCGGGCAGGGTGGAAATTGGAGGCAAAATTAATGAAGATTTCCAATTGCAGACGAAAGAAGAAAGCAGCACCGATGATATCATCAATGTATCGGAGAAAGAATTGAGGATGGGGCCTGAATAGGACTGGAACAAGGAAAGTTCCACCTACCCCATGAAGAGACAGGCATAACTAGGGCCATGCAGGTACCATGGCAACCCCTCTTATCCGAAGAAAACGAGAGGTGTTGAAAGAGAAGTTGTTGAGGGTGAGGACAAGCTCGACCAAGCAGAGGAGGGTGGTGGTGGATGGGGATGGTTCAGGTCTTTGCTCCAGGAAGAAGTGGAGAGTCCTAAGACTGTCATGGTGCGGTATGGACATGTTAAGGAATTCACGTCCATGGTAAAGAGGAGATGGCTGGAGCCGTTAAACGGGAAACTTTGAAACTGCCATAAAGTGTCAGGTGAATCATGGATGTATGTGGGTAGTGATTGAACCGGGGGGAGAAGGCTGAGTCAAGGTAGGAAGAGATTAGTTCTGTGGGGCACGAGCAGGCTGATTCAATGGGTCTGCCCTGACAGTTCTGTTTGTGGATTTTAGGCAGGATGTAGAAATGAGCTGCGTGGAGTTGGGTGACTATTAGCTTGGAAGTGGCAACAACTCAAAAATACGCATAGCCCTCCTGAACCTTCCTCTCCTCAACTTTGCTCTGACTGTACCCCTTCCCTCAACCCCCCCACCTCCTCTTAGGTATTCACCATCCCTCTTAACGTTCCGCTCTCTGATGATGAACACTCTGTACTCAGCAAAGGCCTCAGCTTTATCCCTCTGCACTCTTACCTTGACAAATTTTGGGCATGACACGACACCGAACTTTTCTTCCACTACCTTCGCCTCCATGCTTATTTCTTTGGACAAGTATCCTCTCCCCCCTCCCACAGACCCCTTTGCCCAACTCCAACACTCTCCCTCCACCTGGACCCCTCCCTCCGGCCTTTTACTTGCACTTGATCTTTTCATTGAGAACTGTTGACGTGACATTAGTAGCCTCAATTTCACTGCACCTCTCACCAAATCCAATCTATCTGCCTCTGAACTGACTGCACTCTGTGCACTCAGGTCTAACCCTGACTTTGTCATTAAGCCTGCCGATAAGGGTGGTGCTGTTGTAGTCTGGCGTACTGACCTCTACCTTGCCGAGGCTGAGCGCCAACTCTCAGAGATACCTTCTCCTACCTTCCCCTGGACCATGAACTCATCATGGCACATCAGGCCATTGTATCCACTACGGTAACTGATCTCATTTCATCTGGTGATCTCCCCAACTCCGCTTCCAAACTAATAGTTCCCCAACACTGTACAGCTCGTTTCTACCTCCTGCTAAAAATCCACAAACAGGATTCTCTGGGCAGACCCATTGTTTCAGCCTGCTCGTGCCCACAGCACTAATGTCTTCCTACCTTGACTCAGTCTTCTCCTCCCTGATCCAATCCCTATCCATATACATCCATGATTCATCTGATGTCGTACACCGATTTCAAAACCTCCAGTTTACTGGCTCCAACCACCTCTTTACCATGCTTTGCAATTGCTTTCCACGTCCATTCTCCACCTGGAGGGTCTTAGGGCTATCTGCTTCTTCCTGGAGCAAGGACCTGAACCATCCCCATCCACTACCACCTTCCTCCACTTGATCAAGCTTGTCCCCATCAACAACTTCTCTTTCAACTCCTCTCATTTTCTACAGGTAAGAGGGGTTGCCATGGTACCTGCATGGCCCTAGTTATGCCTGTCTCTTCGTGGGGTACATGGAACATTCCTTGTTCCAGTCCTATTCAGGCCCCACCCACAACTCCTTCTTCGATACATCAATGATATCATCGGTGCTGCTTTCCTCTCTTGTCTGCAATTGGAAATCTTCAACAATTTTGCCTCCAATTTCCACCCTGCCTTCACTTTCACCTGGTCTATCTCTGACTCCTCCCTTCCCTTCCTTGACATTTCTGTTTCCATTTCTGGGGATAGACTGGCCACTAATATCCATTACAAACTCACTGACTCCCACAGCTACCTGGGCTCTACATTCTCACACCCCACTTCCTATAAAGTCTCCATCCCATTCTCTCAGTTCCTCCGTCTCCATCGCATATGTTTAGCTGAAGCCAACTTTGACAAGGGAGCCTTCGAAATGTCCATGTTCTTCCTCAACTGAAGTAGCCAGAGACAGAGGTGTTGGCCAGGGAGCAGGGTGGTGCATTGAAGTAGTAGGCTTAAAGGTAGTTCAGGATCTTTTAAATGATTAGGCTGGGAAAGTGAAGAGTTGTTAATGGGGACTGTTAGCGACTAACAACAGGGGATATGTAATTGCAGGCTATAGGGTTCCCAATATCCTCACCTACCATCCCACCAGCATCCACATCCAGAAGATCATCAGGCGCCATTTCCGCCACCTCCAGCAAGATGCCACCACCAGACACATATTCCTCTCTTCTCCCTTGTCCGCCTTCCACAGGGACTGTTCTCTCCGGGACACCCTGGTCTATACTTCCTTCACCCCCAACACCTCCCCATAGCCCTATGGCACTTCCCCCAGTAACCAGCGAAGGTGCAACAACTGCCCATTTACCTCCTCTATCCCCGGTGTCCAAGGGCCCAAACATACCTTCCAGATGAAGCAACACTTCACCTGCACTTTCTAGAATCTAGTATACTGCATTTGTTGCTCACAATGTGGTCTCCTCTACACTGGGGAAACAAAGCGTAGACTTGGCGACCGCTTCGCAGAACATCTACGTTCCGCTCGTAAAAGAAGACCCTGAACTACCTGTTGCCTGTTACTTGAATGCACCATCCTGATCCCTGCAGAAAATCTCTGTCTCTGGCTTGCTGCAGTGTTCCAGTGAAACCCAACACAAGCTGGAGGAATAATACCTCATTTTCCACTTAGGGACCCTACAGCCTTCTGGGCTCAATATTGAGCTCAATCATTTTAGTGCCTAAACTCTCTCATATCCCAGCGCTCCATCCCACACACCTGGCCTTGTCACCACATAGCCTGCCATTACACACCCCCCGTTGTTAGTCACTAACATTCCCCATTAACAACTATTCACCCACGCAGCCTGATCCTGGGAAACACAGGCCTCAAAGCCTGTAACCAAGTCCAAACATGAGGACCAGATTAAATGTGTCAATTTCTCACTTGCTCAAGATTTGGGCACTGCTGCAAGAGGGTTTGGGTTCGGATTTGGATTTAGAAGGTGTTTTTGGGGGAACCTTACTGAGTTGCGGTAGTACCTCTGGTAGATGGTATAATGTGATCCTACTGTAGACCTACCCAATTGTGAAGGGAGTTAATGTTGAAGGTATTGGAAGCCGTGCCAATTAAGCGATTGCTTTGTCCTGGATTGTATCAAGCTTTGAGTGTTGTTGGAGCTGGACAAGTTGGGGGGGGCGGTGGTGGTATTCCATCACACTCATGACTTGTGCCTTGCATATGATTAACAGGTTTTGGAGAATCAGGATGTGAGTTATTCACTGCAGGATTACTAGCCTTTGCTTTTGTTATCACAATAGTTAACTGGCTAGTCGAGTTGAGTTTCTGTCAATGGTAACTCCCAGGATGTTGACAATAGAGTATTCAGTGATGGTAATGCCATTGAATGCTCCCGGGTGATGGTTAGATTTTCTCATGTTGGAGATAGTTATTGCCTGGCACTTACATAACACAAATGATACCTGCCACTTGTCAGCCCAAACCTGAACACAGTCCAAGCCTTGCTACATTTGGACTGCTTCAGTATCTGAGGAGTTGTGAATAGTGCTGAACATTGTGCTATCATCAGCAAAAATCCCATTTATGAGCTTATGACAGAGGGAAAGTCATTGATGAGGTATCTGAAGATGGTTGAGCTTAGGACAGTACACTGAGGAACTCCTGCAGAGATATCCTGAAACTGAGATGACTGACCTCCAAGAAGACCTCCTTCCTATGTACTAGGTATGAGTCTAACCAGCTGAGAGTTTTCCCCAATTCCCATTTACTCCAGTTGTGTTCAGGCTCTTTGATGTAACAATTTGTCGAATGCAGTTTTGACATCAAGAGGAATCGCTCTCATCTCACCTCTAGAATTCAGCGTCTTTTATCCCATCCTTGGGCCAAGGCTGTAATGAGGTTAGAAGCTGAATGACTCTGAGTGGAACCCAGACTGAGTATGAGTGAGCAGCTCATTGTTGAGCAAACATTATTGATGACATCTTCCCATCGTCTTATTGATGTTTGAGAGTAGTTTGATGGGCAGTAATCAGCAAGTTTTGATTCACACTGCTTGTGTAAGGAGCATACCAGGGCAATTTTCAAACAGCATCCAATTGATGCCAGTGTTTTACATGTACTGGAACAGCTTGGCAGAGGGTGTAGCAAGTTCTAAAGCACATCATCAGTACTATTGCGAGAAAGCTGTCAGGGCTCATAGCTTGTGTGCTATCTGGTGACTCCAGCAGTTTCTTAGTATCATCTGAAGAGAATTCAATTGGTGTAAATTGGAATCTGAGATGCTAAGAACCTGTGCAGCAGGCTGAGATTAATCATTCACTCGACACTTTTGGCAGAAGATTGCTGCGAATGCTTTGGCTTTATTTTTTCCACTGATGTGCCTGCTTTCCCGTTATTGACAATGGCAATATTTGTAGAGTTTCTAACTCCAGTGAAACATTTAATTTTCTACCACCATTCACAACTTAGTGTGGCAGGACTCAGAGCCAAAGTATTCACTTTTGTAACATTATCTGTTAAAGGAGCTTAATGTCAGAAAGACTGTGTGGAAGAAATGGGGCGGGGGTGGGGGGGAAAGAGAGTCGGTATGAGTGTATGGGGAAGAGAAAGTGTGTGTGTGTGAGATGGGGAGAGGGAAGGGAGTGAGTGAGGGGGGAGAGAGTGTGTGTTTGTGTCAGTGAGAGAGAGAGGAGGAGAAAGAGTGTGTGCATGTGAGAGGAGAAAAGGTGTGCGTGTGTGTGTGAGAGAGCGAGAGAGCCAGAGAGCCAGAAACTGTGTGTGTGTGGGGTCACCAGCAGCGCAACATGAACATGCTGTGTATCCCGACACGGAGTCACCAAGCAGAGACTAACAGCCAAGTTTGGTACCCATGAGGACGGCTTCAATGGGGATCTTGGGCTCATGTCACACAACAGGTGACCCCACTACATTATACTCTCTTGCACGCGTGCGCGCTCTCTCTCTCTCTCTCACACACACACACACACACACACACACACACACACACACACACACACACACACACTCTCTCTCTCTTTCTATGGGATGAATTTATATTTGCAGATACATTTTACTTTGTTTAAAAAGCACACAATTTATAGACAGTTAATATGGCGTTTTATAAGTTCCTACTTTAGAAATAAAACCAGTCTGACTCCAAACTAAAACACAAACAGAATCTGAACAAGGTTTCACCCCTAACCTGCATTGTCTGACCTAAAACATCACTTCTTATTTACACTGATAAAACCTTTAGTTTTCTCAGGAATGTGAGTTGAAAGAAATTTGGAGATTTACACATACTTATTAATCAATTAAAACATCCTAAATGATTAAGGACTTAACAGCAACTTAGGTTAATTTTTAGCACATCCTCAATGGTGTGAACCTTTGATCTTCTACTTATAAATTCTGTGTCTGATACTACCTCTCTCAGTAACAACTGAGGGACTAAGGCTCCGAAAGCTCATTTTCAAATAAACCTGTTGGACTATAACTTGGTGTTGTTTCTTTTGTGACCATGTCCAAACCAGTGCAACATTGGAGCCTCCACATCATGGCTACCAAAATTGGTGGTACGGAAGACACTGAAGAAGAATATTTCAGCGTACAATGGGATCTTGGCCAACTGGGCCCATGGTCCATGGAATGGCAGATGGAATTTAATGCGGATAAATGCAAGGTGTTATACTTCGGCAAGATAAACCAAGGCAGGGCTTAGATTTTTAATGATTAGGCTTTGGGGAGTGTTGTCGAACAGACAGAGCTAGGCATGCATGTACATAGTTTCCTGAAGGTGGCGTCACAGGTAGACAGGTAGTGAAGAAACCGTTTGACACTCTTGCCTCCATCGATCAGAGCACTGAGGTCAGGAGTTGATATATCATCTTACATTTGCACAAAACATTTGGTCAGGCCATATCTGGATTGCAGCGGAGCCATGGAGACAAACAGCACGAAAACAGACCCTTTGGTCCAACTCGTCCATGCTGACCAATATCCTGATTAAAGGAAGGGTCACATGACCTGAAACGTTAGCTCTGTTTTCTCCTTCACAGATACTGCCAGACCTGCTGAGCTTTTCCAGCAACTTTGTTTTTGTTCCTGAATAAATCTAGTCCCATTTGACAGCATTTGGGCCACATCTCTCTAAATCCTTCCTATGCATATACCCATCCAGATGTCTTCTAAATGTTGTAATTTTCCCAGCCTCCACCACTTCCTCTGGCAGCTCATACATGTACAACTCTGTGTGAAAAAGTTGTCCCTTAGGTCCTTTTTAAATCTTTCCCTTCTCACCTTAAACCTTGCCCTCTAGCATTGGACTCCCCTACCCTGGGGAAAAGACCTTGCCTATTCACCCTATCCATGCCCCTCATGATTTTATAAACCTCTAAGGTCACTCTTTAGCCTCCAACACGCCAGGGTGATTAGCCCCAGTCTATTCAGCCTCTCCCTACAGCTAAAATCCTCCAACCTTGGCTACATCATTGTAAATGGCCCCCATTTAGAATACTGTGTCCAATTTTGGGCCCCACACCTCAGGAAGGACATACTGGCACTAGAGCGTTCCAGCGGAGATTCACATGGATGATCCCTGGAATGGTAGGTCTAACATACGATGAACGGCTAAGGATCCTGGGATTGTATTCATTAGAGCTTAGAAGGTTGAGGGGCGATCTAATAGAAACATACAAGATAATGCATGGCTTAGAAAGGGTGGACGCTGGACGGCTGTTTCTGTTAGGCGGGGAGACTAGGACTCGTGGGCACAGCCTTAGATTTAGAGGGGGTAAATTTAGAACGGAAATGAGGAGACATTTCTTCAGCCAGAGAGTGGTGGGCCTGTGGAATTCATTGCCATGGAGCGCAGTGGAGGCCGGGACGTTAAATGTCTTCAAGGCAGAGATTGATCATTTCTTGATCTTGCAAGGAAATAAGACTATGGGGAGAGTGCAGGTAAGTGGAGTTGAAATGCCCATCAGCCATGATTAAATGGTGGAGTGGACTCAATGGGCCGAATGGCCTTACCTCCACTCCAATGTCTTATGTTCTAAATCTTTTCTGAACGCTTTCAAGTTTCACAATATCCTTCCTATAGAAGGGAGACCAGCATTGCACACAGTATTCCAATAGTGGCCTGACCAATGTCCTGTACAGCCGCAACATAACCTCCCAATTCCTATACCCAACGTCTGAACAAAAACAGCAAGTGTACCAAATGCCTTTTACACTACCTTATCTACCAGCAACTCCACTTTCAAGGAACTATGAACCTGCACTCCCCACAATCTTACCATTAAGTATATAAGTCCTGCCTTGTTTTGCCTTCCCAAAATGCAGCACCTTATATTTATCTAAACTCCAACCAGTCCTCAGTCTGTTGGCTCATCTGGTCAAGATCTCATTATACTCTGAGGTAACCTTCTTTGCTGTCCACTACTCCTCCAATTTTGGTTTCATCTGTATATTTGCCAATCTTACCTCCTATGTCCACATCCAAACCATTTATATAAATGATGAAAAACAGTGGACCCAGCCCCCATCCTTGTGGCCTCCCCTTCTGTAAAGTGACCCCTCCACCATCACCCTCTGTCTTCTACCTTCAAGCCAGTTCTGCATCCAAATAGCGAGTTCTCTTTCTATTCTGTATGATCTAACCTTGTTAACCAGTCTACCATAAGGAACCTTGTCCAAAGTCTTACTGAAATCCATACAGATCACATCCATGGCTCTGCCTTCATCAATCCCCTTCGTTACTTCTTCAAAAATTTCAATTAAGTAAGTGAGACGTAATGTCCAGTGCACAGCCATATTGACTATTCCTAATCAGTCCTTGCCTAATTAGTCCATGTAAATCCTCTCCCTCAGGAATCCCTCCATCAACCTGCCCACCACCAATGTCTGGCTCACCGGTCTATAGCTCCCTGGCTTTTTCTTACCACCTTTCTTAAATAGTGGCACTGTGTTAGCCAACCTCCAGCTCCTTGCCTGTGGCTATTGAAGATACAAATATCTTAGCAACGGGCCCAGCAATCATTTCACATATAGTTCTAGGGTACACCTGATCAGATTACAGAAATTTATCTATCTTTATGCATTTTCAGACATCCAGCACCTCCTCTTCTGTAATATGGACATTTTTCAGGAGGTCTCTATTTCCCCACCTTCTCTACCTTCCATATCCTTCTCCACAGTAAATATTCATACAAAATACTTACTAAATAACTCTTCTGCGGTTCCATGCATAGGCACCCTTGTTGATCTTTAAGGGGCCCTATTTTCTCCCTAGTTACGCTTTTGTCCTTAATATATTTATAGAATTACTTTGGATTTTTCTTAACCCTATTTGCCAAAGCTATCTCATGTCCCCTTTTTGCCCTACTGATTTTTCTCTTAAGTATACTCCTACCGCCTTTACACTCTAAGGATTCACTTGATCTCTGCTGTCTAAACCTGACATATGCTTCCTTCTTATTCTTGGCCAAAATCTCAATTTCTCTAGTCATCCAGCATTCCTTACCTCTACCAGCCTTGCCCTTCACCCTAACAGGAACACTCTGTCTCTGGACTCTTATTATATGATGGGATAGTGTAGGGGGCGGAGCTTAGATTAGTTCACAGGTCGGCGCAACATCGAGGGCCGAAGGGCCTGTTCTACATCTCATTATTTCATTTTTGAAGGCTTCCCTTTTCCAGCCATTCTTTTACCTGCAAACATCCACCCCTGAGCCATATCTCTGTAACAGCTGCGAGGTCCCAGGCCCCCGTTCCTAATCCTGACCCAAGTTCATTTGCCCTACGTGTCAGGTCTCCTGCATTGCTATAAATGCAGTTCAATTTATGAGTCCAACCTTATTCTCTGTCTTGCTCCTGCCTGCTTTGACTGTTTTACTGGTTCCTTTTCTCAACTGTACCAGTCTCAGACTCATCCAGCTCTTCGCCTTGTTATCTTAGTGAGAAAACCAAAGAGTTTGAGACTATCTCTTGGATCATCCCTGCCCACCACACCCCCCGCTCTAGTTTAAAGCATCCTGAATAGCAAATTTCCCCAACCAGTATGTTAGTCCCCTTCCAATTCAGGTGCAACCAGTCCTTCTTATACAGCCACCTCTACACCCGAAGAGATTCCAATGATCCAAAAACGTGAATCCTTTTCCCCTGCACCAGCTCTTCAGCCATGCATTCATCCGCTCTATCATCCTTTCCTACTGTCACTAGCATGTGGCAATTGGAGTAATCCACATTTTACTATCCTTAAGGACTTACTTTGTCAACCTTCTAATTTCTTATATTCTCTCCTCAGAACCTGATCCTTTTCTCTGCCTACATTGTTGGTTACCAACACGTACAACAATCTCTTGCCGGTCACTCTCTTTAAGAATATTCTGCACCCTCTCTGAGACATCCTTGACCCTGGCACCAGCAAGGCAACACACCATTCCGTTGTCTTGCTGTCGGTCATAGAAACTCTTGTCTGTGTCTCTGACTAGAGTCCCCCTATCACAATCAATCACTTGGAACCTGTTTCACCCCTTGTTACAATACAGTCAGTCTCGGTACCAGAAACCTGGCTGTCAGTGCTACATTCCCCTGACAGTCCATTCTATTATTCTGAATGCACTACCTTAATGCAACTTATTATTTTTGAACAGAAAATGTTGGAGAAACTCAGCAGGTCTGAAGTCACCTGTGAAGGGAGAAACAGAGTTAACATTCTTCCAAAGAAGAGTCATGCCAAACATGAAACGTTGATGCTGTTTCTATTTTCATGCACACTGCCAGATCTGCTGAGTTTCTTCAGCACTTTCTGCTTTCAGTTCAGATCTCCAGCATCTCTAATACTCTATTTCAGTTATTAATATTTTTGACTGTGCAGGCTCAGCACCGCCTCCAGTTTTGTGGTATTATAATCAAAAGAAGGTAGGTTTCACGGTACAGGATGAAATCTGGAAGCCTATGAGGAGAGACAGATCAGAAACTAGAAAATGATGTGAGTTCATTTTCAAGGTGGGGAAACTACCAAATGAGTCAGTACAAACGTGATTATTTGGTGGAGAAAGGATGATCTTAATCTCAATTACCCAATGTAAATATATCATTCCTCAGATAAGGAGATCAAATCAGCGCCAAAGGCCTGTACAACAAGGCTTCCTTTCTCTTGTACTTCAATCCTCTTGAAATAAAGGACAGCATGTCTTATGATTTCCTAATTGCTTGTTACACCTGAACGCTAACGTCTTGTCTTCATCATGTAAGCATAACCAGGTCTTTCAGAATTTCATCATTTACTAAGTTAATGTATTTTAAGGAATATGCTATTATTCTATTCTTTGAATGGAATTATAGAATACCTACAGTGTGGAAAGAGGCCATTTGGCCCATTGAGTCTGCACCAAACCTCCAAAGTGCAATGATGTTGCAATCAGACTTGCCATGACCTTACTGAACAGTGGAGCAAACTCAAGGAACTAATCGCCTACTTCTGCTTCATATGTTTATATGTTGAGGCTGGTACATCAGAGCCACTTGGATCTTTAAAGGAATTAACTCATCTCTGGGTGACAAGAACCTTAAGTGATGTAAATTCAGCATTGAGTGGTAAGAAAAAATCTCACAAAGGCTGCGATACAGTGTCACAGAAGATACAATAATCAGTGCAGCACCATTTCCAAAAGCCACAACATTCTACTGACCACAAGCAGGCTTTGGCTCCAACAGCACAGTTTCTCTCTCTCTCTGGTTCTGGCACACTCACGGACTATTTCTAACAAGCTTTGAACAGCAAAATGTTAAATCAAATCCCCAATCCATTGACCAAGGCCCCTCAACTGCAGTCAATCTGCCCCACCCTTACCCAGTGAGTTGGTCACCCCTACCCCCCCCCGATGACAATCACCACCAGACTACCAACTACCAGAAACCCCCTCTCCATAGTGACAGACAGTCCATTCCACAGGGGAACAGTTCCCCTAGCCCTGGTTTGGAGTTGTAATGGGGATTCATCACCACCCCAAACTTATCCTCTCCTTGGCCAGACCCCCATCTACAGCTGCACTGAACATGAACCACCTTCGAAACTGCTTCTGTAACACCGACACATAGGGTTCAAAACAGCTTCCTGGCGGTAAAACACTTGTCTCCTTTTCACGTCAGTAAAAATTTGTCAGCCCTGCCAACTACATGCCTGTGTCTTTAAGCAGCTTCCCTGAGATGCTGAGACAATGCAGCCTCGGCACCGGCTCGTTGCAGCAAACGCCTTTCCGCCGGACACCATTGCCACTTTTTCCCTGGGAGGTCGAAGGAGAATAAGAGCAGGGCAACTAGGCTGCACACCCGCCAGAAGGGGCCATACGGCTGCTGCTTACCTGTCTGTTCCAGACTCGGTACCAGCTCCCAGTCTCCGTTCCTTTGTGTTCCCGGGAACCCCTGACCCTGAATAGGCAGCATCCGTCAACCCCGCACCCTGAGTAGAACAGACACACAGCGGCACCCAGCAAGCTGAATGCAGAGAAACATTACAGACTGATTCTGGAGCGCCAAGTGCAACAGAGAGCGCCATTACTGATACCCAAGCCCAGGATGCTGAATACTTTGATGACAGTCAGGGAGCTGGGAATTGGCAGGTGAGACTGGGGCATAAATGGTATTTTACATTTTAACCTCCACTGAGCAAGTGCAGGTACCTTACAGGTGATAGATAATGTTAAACTCATCCCGGAAATTGTAGGAACTACAGAGGCTGGAGAATCTGAGATAACAACGTGAAGAGCTGGATGAACACAGCAGGCCAAGCAGCATCAGAGGAGCAGGAAAGCTGACGTTTTGGGTCTAGACCCTTCTTCAGAAAATTCTTCACATCTATGCACCTGGGTGGCAACTTCCAGGGAACTATGAACATGAACCCCAAGATCCCTCTGCACCTCCACACTGCCAAGAATCTTTCTGTTAACCCCATGTTCTGCTTTCAAGTTTGTTCTTCCAAAGTGAATCACCTCACACTTTTCAGGGTTGAACTCCATCTGCCACTTCTCAGCCCAGCTCTGCATTCTATCAATGCCACTTTGTAACCTAGGCCAACCCTCTGCACTGTCCACATGACCCACCTTCGTATCATCTGCGAACTTGCTAATCCATCCTTCCACTCTTTCATCCAAATCATTTGCAAAAATCACAAATAGAAGAGAACCCAGGACAGATCCTTGTGGTACACCACTCGTAACTGAGCACCATGTTGAATATTTTCCGTCCACTATCACCTTTTGTCTTCCAAGGGTCAGACAATTCTGAATCCAATCTGCCAGATTTCCCCCTATCCCATGCTTCCTTACCTTCTGCATGAGCTTACCATGGGGAACCTTATCAAATGCCCTACTTAAATCTATGTATACCACAACCACTGCTCTACCTTCATCCACATGTTTGGTCACCTCTTCAAAGAATTCAATTAGGTTTCTGAGGCATGATCTACCCCTCACAAATCCATGCTATCACAAATCAAACTGTGCCTTTCCAAGTGACCATAAATCCTGTCTCTCGGAGCCTTTTCCAATAATTTGCCCACCACTGACGTAAGACTAACTGGTCTGTAATTTCCAGGGTTATCCCTGTTCTGTCTTTCCAATCTTCCAGCACTGTACCTGTGGAGAGTGAGGATGAAAAGATCATCGCCAAAGGCCCTGCAATCTTGTCCCTCACTCCCCATAGAATCCTTGGATAAATCCCTTCAGGATGTGAGTTTGCTTGCTGAGCTGCAAGGTTCGTTTTCAGACATTTTGTCACTTTTTTTTATTAGAAAAAATATACTTCATTCATAGAATGTACAAAAAATAAAACATTTATACACCTACCCAGTCATGCAAGCCACTCCGGGTTGCCCGGGGGTACGTACACCAACTAAAGGAAAAAACAAAACAGAGAAAAAAAAACAAAGCAAAGAAACCGCCCCAGCAGTCGTCACCCCGCACAGTCCCAGTTGGCCCCCTGACCAGTTGGAGAAGGCGCCAGCTGGGCCCAGTTATCAGATAGGGTTCTTTTTCCTATTCTGGATGAGGGGTTCATACGGTGGTCTTTCCCCACCGTGCCTTGGCGGCGGCTGCCCCAAGCTTTAGCACGTCCTTCAGCACGTAGTCCTGGACCTTGGAGTGCGCCAGTCTGCAACACTCGGTCGGGGTCAGTTCTTTCAGCTGGCAGACGAGCAAGTTGCAGGCAGACCAAAGAGCGTCTTTCACCGCATTGATGGTCCTCCAGGCGCAGTTGATGTTGGTCTCGGTGTGCGTCCCCGGAAACAGCCCGTAGAGCACGGAGTCCCACGTCACGGAGCTGCTCGGGACGAACCTCGACAAAATACCACTGCATCCCCCTCCAGACCTCCTGCGCATAGGCACACTCCAGAAGGAGGTGATCAACAGTCTCGTCCCCCCCACAGCCACCTCGAGGGCAGTGTGCGGTGGTGCAGAGATTCCGGGCATGCATAAAGGATCTCACTGGCAGAGCACCTCTCACTGCCAGCCAAGCAATGTCCTTGTGCTTGTTTGAAAGTTCTGGCGATGAGGCATTCTGCCAAACGACTTTGGCAGTCTGCGTGGGGAACCACACGACGGGATCCACCCTCTCCTTTTCCCGAAGGGTCCCGAGGATACTACGTGCTGACTACTGCCTGATGGCCTTGCGGTCAAAGATGTTTCCTTTCAAAAATTTCTCCACGAAGGACAGGTGGTACGGAACGGTCCAATTACTCTGAGCGTTCCGCGGCAACGAGGCCAGGCCCATCCTTCGCAACACCGGGGACAGGTAGAACCTCAATAAGTAGTGACACTTGGTGTTTGCGTACTGAGGATCTACGCACAGCTTGATGCAGCCGCACACAAAGGTAGCCGTCAGGGCGAGGGTGGCGTTCGGTACGCCCTTTCCCCCATTTTCCAGGTTTTTGTACAGGGTGTCCATGCGGACCTGGTCCATCCTCGACCCCCAAATGAAGTGGAAGATGGCCCGGGTGACTGCAGCGGCACAGGTCCAGGGAATAGGCCAGGCCTGCGCCACATACAACAGTACCGAAAGCCCCTCGCACCTGACAACCAGGTTCTTACCCGCGATGGAGAGGGACCGGAGCGTCCACCTGCCCAGCTTCTGCTTCAATTTGGTGATACGCTCCTCCCAAGTCTTAGTGCACGCCCCAGCTCCACCAAACCAAACACCCAGCACCTTCAGGTAGTCTGTCCTGACGGTGAAGGGGATGAAGGAGCGGTCGTCCCAGTTCCCGAAGAACATGACCTCGCTCTTATCCCTATTGACTTTGGCACCCGAGGCCAGTTCAAACTGGCCGCAGATGTCCAATAGTCTACTCACCGACCGACGATCGGCGCAGAAGACGGCGACGTCGTCCATGTACAGGGAGGTCTTGACCTGAAGGCCTCCGCTGCCTGGGATAGTCACGCCCTTCAGGCTCACGTCCTTCCTGATGGAGGCGGCGAAGGGCTCCACACAGCACACGAACAAAGGCAGGAGAGAGCGGGCAGCCCTGCCTGACTCCAGATCTAACAGGAAAACTGTCTGATTCCCACCCGTTGATCGAGACTGTGCTAACGATGTTGGCGTAGAGCAGCCGGATCCAATTGCGGATGCCCTCCCCGAACCCCAATTTGGAGAGGATGTCCCTCATGTAAGCATGAGAGACCCTGTCGAAGGCCTTCTCCTGGTCTAGGCTGACGAGGCAGGTGTCCACCCGCCTGTCCTGTACGTAGGCGATCGTATCCCTGATGAGCGCGAGGCTCTCAGCGATCTTCCTGCCCGGCACAACACAGGTTTGGTCAGGGTGAATCACTGACTCCAGGACAGACCTGACCCGGTTGGCTATGACCTTGGCCAGGATTTTGTAGTCCACGTTCAAAAGTGAAATGGGACGCCAATTCTTAATTTCTTCCCTCTCCCCCTTCCTCTTGTAAATGAGGGTGATGATGCCCTTCCTCATGGACTTGCACATTTCCCCTGCCCGAAGTGCACTATCGAACACCTCCAGCAGGTCCTGGCCGACCAGGCCCCACACAGCGGAATACAGCTCGACCGGTAAGCCGTCGCTTCCGGGAGTCCTATTCCTCTCCAAGGACTTGAGGGCTCTGGTCAGCTCGTCCAGGGATATCGGCCGGTCCAGCCACTCCCTCGTGCCGTCGTCTAAGACCTCCGTGATAGACGACAGGAACGACTCGGAGGCCGTGCTGTCCATGGGCTTCGTGTCGTACAGTCCGGCATAGAAGGATCTGCTGATCCTCAAAACGTCGGGCCGAGACGACGTCACCGAGCCGTCGTCCTCCTTCAGCCGGCTAAGCACAGAGCTCTCTTTGTGCACCTTCTGAAAGAAGAAACGCGAGCATGTCTTGTCCTGCTCCACGGAGCGGACCCTGGACCAGAAGATTATCCGGGAGGCTTCCGCGGTGAAGAGCGAGGCTTGCTGGCCCCTCACCTTGCAGAGGTCCTCCGTGACATCGACCCCCATCAACTGCAGAAGGAGCAGGTTCTGCACCCTTTTCTGGAGTCGCGACAGCTTTCCCCGCCTCTCTCTTGCCTTCTGAACACCCTTGAGGACAAAGAACCTCTTGATGTTCTCCTTCACCGTCTCCCACCAGTCGCCTGGAGACTCAAAGAGGGGTTTCACGGTTCTCCAACCAGCGTACTCCCTCTTAAGCTCCTCGACGTTCTCTGGGGTCAACAGAGTCGTGTTGAGCTTCCACGTCCCCTTGCCGGCCGGCTGGTCGTCCTGTAAGTGACAGTCGGCCAGCAGGAGGCAGTGGTCAGAGAAGAACACCAGCTCGACGCCAGCGGACCTGACCGAGAACGTCCGTGACACAAACAGGAAGTCTGTCCTTGAGCGGATAGACCCGTCTGGCCGCGACCAGGTGTACCTCTGCTGCGCTCCGTCTGCAGGAGTGCTGAAGACGTCGAGCAGCTTGGTGACCTTCACTGTGCCCATCAGGAATCTGGACGTGACGTCCAGTTGACTCCCCCCACCCGCTGTCCCCACGCCGGATCTTCCATCTGCATCAATGATGCAGTTGAAGTCTTCGCCTAGGATGACCGGCCTGGACGTAGCCAGCAGGGGTGGAAGCCGCTGCAGGACGGCCAACCGCTCACTCCGTACCGCTGGGGCGTACACGTTGATCAGCCTCAGGGAGCGTTCCTTTAGGTGATGTCAGCCACTAGGAGGTGCCCCCCCCCCCACCACCTCCTGAACTTGAGAGATGGTGAAGTTGGGCCCCCGCAGCAGAATAGCCAGGCCCGAGGAGCGACAGTCGTTACCCCCGACCAGATCGAAGGCCCACAGGTCCAGGCGCCAGACCAATTCCTGTACCTGCCGAGGTGCGGTATTCCGCACTCCTGCAGAAACAGGAGGTCCGCCTTGATGGTGGTCAGGTAGGCCAACGTGGACTCACATCTTGCGGTTGACTTGACGCTGCGCACATTAATGCTCGCAACTCGTACCCCCATTGTGGTCAGTACCCTCCCCAAGTCCAAGGTCCAGCCCCTCCATCTGTCCCGTCATGCCCATTGCCCAGGCTAACTGCTGGACGCTCTCCGGGCTCAGGAAACCGTCCGTGCTGCCTTCCGGGTGGCATCCCCCCGTCAGGGGTGCGGAGGCAGGAGGGTCCGGCTCCGGGTCAGGCTGGGGACGCGCTGTTTCCTCCTTCCCGCCTGGAAGTTCCGGGGGGCCCTCCAGTGCTCCAGCGGCACTTGACTGGGTGTTGGAGGAAGCCTCAGGACGCCTCCTGTCACCTGGAAGCGGGGTGCTGCTTTCCTTCCCCCTCGAGATCTTTAACTTCTGCTTCGGGTGGGCCCTCTCCGAATCCCCCTCGTCAGAGGAGCTCTTATAGCCCCCCTGTAGCTGCCTCTTCCCGCCTGATGGTTGCGGTTCCTGGGCCCGTCGACGCACCTTCTTCCTCGCTTTCCGGACTGTTGTCCACTCCCCTGGGTCGCCTGTTGCCGCCTCCATCGACTCCGGGTTGTCGGGGGCACCAGAGCCTGCAGGGGTGCTTTGCTGGCCTCGGGCCCATCCTGCGGGGCTGGGTCCTCCTGCACGGCCTGGCCCTCCTGCACATTAGTGGGGTCCTTGCTGGGCTCTGGTGCCTTCCTCTCCTCCAGGGGGGCTGGCCCCGCATTGCCCCTGCCGGCAACCTGGCCGTAGGTGGTCCCCCGCCGCGGGCATGCCCTATAAGGGTGGCCCGCTTCCCCGAAAAGGTTGCAGCTTTTCTCTCGTGGGCAATCCTTTGCAAGGTGTCCCTCCTCCCTGCAGTTCCTGCAGATGGTGGCTTTGCAGTCGGCCGCCACGTGACCTGACCTACCACAGGCATGGCAGACTTTAGGTTGCCCTGCATAGGTCAGGTAGCCCCTGCTCCCGCCAATCGCGAAGCTGGACGGTGGGTGTACGACATTCCCGTCCGCGCCCATCCTCAGCGTCACCTTGACCTGCCTCTTACTCGTCCAGATACCAAAGGGGTCCATGATATCAGTTAGGTCCCCTTCCACCTTCACATACCTTCCGAGGAAGGTCAGGACATCAACTGCTGGCGCATGCGTGTCGTACATATGTACAGTCACCATACGCCTCCTCTGTGCTGGCATCACAAACAGCGGGACAGCGGTCAATACAGAGAGGGGGCCCTCACCTCCTTTCTCCTTGAAAACCTCCAGGAAGCGCTCGCAAAGCTTGGCACTCCTGAAGGTCACGTCGTAAAAACCTCCTCCGGGGAAATCCTGCAGGCAGTAAATGTCCGCAGCAGCGAACCCACAACAGTCCAACAGGACCCTCTTCACGAAGAAGGTGCGGTCCACAGGTGCACCTTCATCCACCTTCTTTACAGAAACACGGATGGTGTTCCAGACCCCCTGACCTGGGGCACGAGCACTTGCCGCAGCCATCGTTGCAGGTTGGCTGCTTCCCTGAACCAGCGTTAGGCCGAAGCCAGCATTAAGATCAACCGGTCGCAAGGGTGCACACAGCCAACCCGACGTCCTCCTTTCACCTCCAAGACAGCACTCCCCTCCTCTCGGTCCACAAGAGAGTGGGTCTTTATTTTGTTCCAGATGTAAGCTGGTTCACTGAGCTTGAAGGTTTGTTCCCAGATGTTTCGTCACCATTCTAGGTAACATCATCAGTGAGCCTCCGACGAAGCGCTGGTGTTATGTCCCGCTTTCTATTTATCTGGGTAGGTTTCCTTGGGTTGGTGATGTCATTTCCTGTTCTTTTTCTCAGGGTGTGGTAGATTGGCTCCAAATCAATGTGTTTGTTGATGGAGTTCTGGTTGGAATGCCATGCTTCTAGGAATTCTTGTGCGTGTCTCTGTTTGGCTTGTCCTGGGATGGATGTGTTGTCCCAATCAAAGTGGTGTCCTTCCTCATCTGTATGTAAGGATACGAGTGATAGTGGGTCATGTCGTTTTGTGGCTAGTTGATGTTAATGTATCCTGGTGGCTAGCTTTCTGCCAGTTTGTTCAATGTAGTGTTTGTCACAGTTCTTGCAAAATCCCTTCAGGCCCGGGGGACTATCTTCAACTTCCTCAGAATTTCTAGCACATCTTCTTTACTAACAGCAACCTCCTCCAAGCTACCTGCCTGTTTCACAACGTCCTCCACTACAACTAGGTCCCTCTCAGTTGTGAATACTGAAGAAAAGTATTCATTAAGGATCCCTCCTATCTATTTAGGCTCTGTGCACAAATTCCATTTACAGTCCTGGATCGGCCCTACCCGTTCTCTGGTCATTCTCTTGTTCTGCACATTCGTGTAAAAAGCCTTGGAGTTTTCCTTGATCCTATCCGCCAAGGTTTTCTCATGTCCCCTTATAGCTCTCCTAAGCCCTTTTTCA
The DNA here is from genome assembly GCF_030684315.1 of Stegostoma tigrinum. Classification (NCBI taxonomy): domain Eukaryota; kingdom Metazoa; phylum Chordata; class Chondrichthyes; order Orectolobiformes; family Stegostomatidae; genus Stegostoma; species Stegostoma tigrinum. Next base: position 26,386,577 of record NC_081389.1, on the reverse strand, counting down.
GCTCCTTCCTGGCTAACTTGTATTCCTCTAGAGTTTTTTCCGTTCCTCTTTTCCTAAACCTTACATAAGCCTCCTTCTTCCTCTTAACCAGTCATTCGACCTCTCTCAAGAACCATGGAGCAGATATGGGATGGCTGAGGAAGTGAGGTAAAATATTTGGGTGGTTGCTTTACCCGAAATACTACTTAGGTAGTGTCTCCCACCCATCCTCCTCCTCTAACCAAATAAAAGGTTCTGAGCACTGATTTGGCAAGGTTACTAGTTTTTTTCATTAGTCTGTTTGGCAATTCAGAACAGTGGGAATGGATGTTAGGGCAGTTGCATGCTCCTCCTGTAGAATGTGGGAGGTAAGGGTCACCACTAGTGCCTCCCCACTGACTTCATCTGCAGGAAGTGCACCCAACTCCAGCTCCTCGGAAACTGCTTTAGGGAACTGGAGATGGAGCTGGATGAACTTCAGATCATTTGGGAGGCTGAGCGGGTATTTGAGAGGAGTCACAGGGAGGTAGTCACATCTCAGGTACAGGAAAAAGGTAGGTGGGGTACAGTCAGGGGACGGAAAGGGAACAGGCAGACAGTGCAGGGATCCCCTGTGGCCGTTACCCTCAATAACAAGTATTCCGTATTGGATACTGTTGGGAGGGATGATTTACCAGGGGTAAGTCACGAGGTACAAGTCTTTGGCACAGAATCTGTCCCTGTTGCTCAGAAGGGAAAGGGGGAGAGGAGGAGAGCATTAGTCATTGGGGACTCCATAGTTAGGGGGACAGATAGGAGATTCTGTGGGAACGAGAGAGACTCGCGGTTGGTGTATTGCCTCCCAGGTGCCAGGATCCATGATGTCTCGGATCGAGTCTTCGGGATCCTTAAGAGGGAGGGGGAGCAGCCCCAAGTCCTGGTCCACATAGGCACCAACGACATAGGTAGGAAAAGGGATGGGGATGTAAGGCAGAAATTCAAGGAGCTAGGGTGGAAGCTTAGATCTAGAACAAACAGAATTATTATCTCTGGTTTGTTACCCGTACCACGTGCTAGTGAGGCGAGGAATAGGGAGAGAGAGCCATTGAACACTTGGCTACAGGAATGGTGCAAGAGGGAGGGATTCTGATGCCTGTATAATTGGGGCTCATTCTGGGATAAGTGGGACCTCTACAAATGGGATGGTCTACACCTGAACCAGAGGTGACCAATATCCTGAGGGGGAAATTTGCTAATGCTCTTCAGAAGGGTTTAAATTAATTGAGCAGGGGGATGGGAACCTGAATTGTAGCTCCAGTGTACAGGAGGTTGAGAGTAGTGAAGCCATTCATATGGTTTCAAGGTCGCAGGAGTGTACCGGCAGGCAGGAAGGTGGTTTGAAGTATGTCTACTTAAACACCAGGAGCTTCCGGAATAAGGTGGGTGAACATGCAGCGTGGGTTAGTACCTGGACTTCGATGTTGTGGCCATTTCGGAGACATGGATAGAGCATGGACAGGAAGGGTTGTTGCAGGTTCTGGGGTTTAGATGTTTCAGTAAGATCAGGGAAGGTGGTAGAAGAGAGGGAGGTGTGGCATTGTTAGTCAAGGGCAGTATTACGGTGGCAGAAAGGACGTTTGATGAGGACTCGTCTACTGAGGTAGGCTGAAGTTAGAAACAGGAAAGGAGAGGTCACCCTTTTAGGAGTTTTTTATTGGCCTCTGAAAAGTTTCACAGATGTAGAGGAAAGGATTGCAAAGATGATTCTGGATAGGAAAGTAACAGGGTAGTTGTTATGGGAGACTTTAACTTTCCAAATATTGACTGGAAACGCTATAGTTAGAGTACTTTAGATGGGTCAGTTTCTGTCCAATGTGCGCAGTAGGGTTTCCTGACACAGTATGTAGATAGGCCAACAAGAGGCAAGGCCACATTGCATTTGGTACTGGGTAATGAACCAGGCCAGGTGTTAGATTTGGAGATAGGTGAGCACTTTGGTGATAGTGACCACAGTTTAGTTACTTTAGCGATGGAAAGGGCTAGGTATATACTGCAGGGCAACAGTTATAGCTGGGGGAAAGACAATTATGAGGCAATTAGGAAAGACATAGGATGGGGAAGGAAACTGCAGGGGCTGGGCACAATTGAAATGTGGAGCTTGTTCAAGGAACAGCTACTACGTGTCCTTGATAAGTACATACCTGTCAGATAGGGAGGAAGTGGTCGAGCGAGGGAACCATGGTTTAGTAAAGAACTTGAATCTCTTGTCAAGAGGAAGAAGGAGGCTTATGTAAAGATGAGGCGTAAGGCTCAGTTAGGGTGCTTGAGAGTTACAAGTTAGCCAGGAAGGACCTAAAGAGAGAGATAAGAAGAGCCAGGAGGTGACAATGAGAAGTCTTTGGCAGGTAGGATCAAGGAAAACCCTAAAGCTTTCTACAAGTGTGTCAGGAATAAAAGAATGACTAGAGTAAGATTAGGGCCAGTCAAGGACAGTACTGGGAAGTTGTGTGTAGAGTCCGAAGAGATAGGAGAGGCGCTAAATGAATATTTTTCGTCAGTATTCACAAAGGAGAAAGACAATGTTGTTGAGGAGAATACTGAGATACAGGTTATTAGACCAGACGGGATTGAGGTTCATAAGGAGGAGGTGCTAGCAATTCTGGAAAGTGTGAAAATAGATAAGTCTCCTGGGCTGGATGGGATTTATCCTAAGATTCTCTGGGAAGCTAGGGAGGAGATTGCAGAATCTTTGGCTTTGATCTTTATGTCGTCTTTGTCTACAGGAATAGTGTCAGAAGACTGGAGGATAGCAAATGTTGTCCCCTTGTTTAAGAAGGGAAGTAGAGACAACGCTGGTAAATATACACCAGTGAGCCTTACTTCAGTTGTGTTTAAAGTTTTGGAAAGGATTATAAGAGAGGATTTATAATCATCTAGAAAGGAATAATTTGATTAGGGATAATCAACATGGTTTTGTGAAGGGTAGGTCATGCCTCACAAACCTTACTGAGTTCTTTGAGAAGGTGACCAAATGGGTGGATGAGAGTAAAGCGGTTGATGTGGTATATATGGATTTCAGTAAAGCGTTTGAAAAGGTTCCCCACAGTAAGCTCTTGCAGAAAATACAGTGGCATGGGATTGAGGGTGATTTAGCAGTTTGGATCAGAAATTGGCTAGCTGTAAGAAGACAGAGGGTAGTGGTTGATGGGAAATGTTCATCCTGGAGTTCAGATATTAGTGGTGTACCGCAAAGATCTGTTTTGGGGCCACTCCTGTTTGTCATTTTTATAAATGACCTGGATGAGGGCGTAGTAAATTTGCGGATGAAATTAAAGTCGGTGTAGTTGTGGATAGTGCGGAAAGATGTTGTGGGTTACAGAAGGGCATAGATAAGCTGCAGAGCTGGGCTGAGAGTTGGCAAATGGAGTTTAATGCAGAAAAGTGTGAGGTGATTCATTTTGGAAGGAGTAACAGGAATACAGAGTACTGGGCTAGTGGTAAGATTCTTGGAAGTGTGGATGAGCAGAGAGATCTCGGTATCCATGTACAGAGATCCCTGAAAGTTGCCACCCAGGTTGATAGGGTTGTTAAGAAGGTGTACAGTGTGTTAGGTTTTATTGGTAGAGCAACTGAGTTTCAGAGCCATGAGGTCATGTTGCAGCTGTACAAAACTCTGGTGTGGCCACACTTGGAGTATTGCATACAGTTCTGGTCGCCACATTATATGGATATGGAAGCATTGGAATGGGTGCAGAGGAGATTTACCAGGATGTTGCCTGGTATGGAGGGAAGGTCTTATGAGGAAAGGCTGAGGGACTTGAGGCTGTTTTCATTAGAGAGAAGAAGGCTAAGAGGTCATTAATAGAGTCATACAAGATGATCAGAGGATTAGATAGGGTGGACACTGACAGCCTTTTTCCTCAGATGGTGATGGCTAGCACGAGGGGACATTGCTTTAAATTGAGGGGTGATAGATAATAGGACAGATGTCAGAGGTAGTTGCTTTAATCAGAGAGTAGTAAGGACGTGGAATGCCCTGCCTGCAACAGTAGTAGAGTCGCCAACTTTAAGGGCATTTAAATCGTCATTGGATAAACATATAGATGATAATGGAATAGTGTAGGTTAGATAGGCTTCAGATTGGTTTCATAGGTCAGCACGACATCGAGGGCCGAAGGGCCTATACTGTGGTGTAATGTTCTTTGCTCTATGCCTCCCTCACTTGACCGTATCTTCTCTGCCTGCAAGGGACAAACATATTAAGCACATGCAGTATGCATTCCTTAAACAATCTCTACATTTCTGTGGTGCTCTTCCCTGACAGCATCTGTTCCCAATTTATGTTACCCAGTTCTTGCCTAACTGAATTGTCATTACCCTTCCCCCAATTATAAACTTTACCCTGCCATATGTACCTATCCTTATCCATGACTATCGTGAAAGAAACAGAGTTATGATCACTATCGCCAAAATGCTCTCCTACCAACAGGTCCAACACTTGGCCCAGTTCATTGCCAAGCACCAAATCCAAAGTGGCCTCTCCTCGTGTTGGTCTAACTACATACTGTGTCAGGAAGCCTTCCTGAATGCACTGGACATACTCTGCTCCATCTCAACTCGTATAACTAAAATGTTTCCAATCAACATTTGGAAAGTTGAAGTCACCCAGACTACAATCCTGTGACTTCTGCACCTTTCCAGTATCTGCCTCCCAATCTGCTCCTCCACTTCAGGGGGTCTGTAAAAAAAAACCCAAACAAAGTGACTGCTCCTTTCTTTTTCCTGACCTCAAACCTAACTGAATCTGTAGACCTAACATTCTCAAACTGCCTTTCAGTAGCTGCTATATTCACCCTGACTAGCATCGCCACAATCCACCTCTTTTTCTACCCTCCCTTTTCTTTTAAAGCATCTAAATCCCGAAACTGCCAACATCCATTCCTCCCCCTGAGCTATCCAAGTTTCTGTAATGGCCACAGCATCGTGGTTCCTGTGGGAGGAAAACCAGGACATCTTTGGAAACCCCCAGCACCTTCTCCTTAGTGATGACCACTACATTCACCTCCGTCCCCAACATACTTGAAACTATTGGTGTCTTCCACTCTGAAGACTTATGCAAAGTACCTACTGTGACAATACTGTGGCGTTAAGAGGTGTGTTTTGTCCTGGTTTAGTTTAGAGAGAGATTGGGGGGGACCAGTGTCGAGCCTTGGGGTTTTCTTAAAACATTGGAACAACAGAAGTAGCCTAAATGGGTGTGGTCAAGCTCCAACCCACAGAATCAAGGATTTTGGGTTTAAGCTTTCAGCATGTGTTGCTGGGGTCTTAGCAGGGTTGGAAGGCAGTGAATCTCTCTTAGCTGCTAAATTCTCTCTTTGAATTTTCATTGACTGCTTTTTCTCCAGGGCTGATGAAGCTGCATGTGAGACAATTCTGTTTTCTGAATTTGCCTTTTGCCAAGGGTGTGTTTATGGGGATGTTGCTGTTATGCTGTTTTGTAGTTAAATATTCTGTTATTCTGTTAAGTTTTCCCATAGAGTTGCTATTCCAAATTCCTTTCTTTTATTGTATTTTAACATTTGAATAAATTGTGTTTTGCTTAACATTGAGTAGTTTGACCAAGTGAATTGCATCTGGAACACAGCACCTTACCTTTACCTTTAAAATAAGAAAGGGATAGAGTCTAGGCTACCTTCTTAATATGTTTTGAAAGGGTCTGGTCTGGTTCACAATACTAGTCAGGTCATCTGTTATTTCTTTGTTGCCCATTAAAGATATTCTTCTTTGAGGAAGTAGCAAGCAGGGTAGACCAAGGAAAGCCAGTGGCTGTTATCTACCTGGACTTCAAAATGGCCTTTGATAAGGTACTACACAGGAGGCTGCTGAGTCAGATAAGGGCCCATGGTGTTAGAGGCAAATGTGCTAGCATGGATAGAAGATTGGTTGTCTGACAGAAAGCTGAGAGTAGGGGATAAAGAGGTCTTTCTCAGGATGGCAGCTGGTGACAAGTGGTGTTCCACAAGGGTTAGTGCTGGGACCGCAGCTTTTCACTTTGTACATTAACGATATAGACGAAGGAACTGTGGGCATTCTGGCTAAGTTTGCAGACGATACAAAGACAGGTGGAAGGACAGGTAGTATAGAGGATGTGGCGAGGCTGCAGAAAGACTTGGACAGGTTAGGAGAGTGAGTAAAGAAATGGCGTATGGAGTACAATATGGGAAAGTGTGAGGTCATGCACTTTGGTGTGAAGAATAAAAGCATAGACTATTTTCTAAATGGGGAGGAAATTCAGAAGTATGAAGTGCAAAGACACTTGGGAGTTCCTGTCCAGGATTCTCTCAAGGTAAACTTGCAGGTTGAGTCAGTAGTCAGGAAGGCAAATGCAAGGTAACAAGGTGCATAGCTGGATGAACACAGCATCTTAGGAGCAAGAAAGCTGACGTTTCGGGCCTAGACCCTTCATCAGAAATGGGGGAGGGGAAGAGGGTTCTGAAATAAATAGGGAGAGAGAGGAGGCGGATTGAAGGTGGATAGAGGAGAAAATAGATAGAGAGGAGACAGGCAAGCTAAAGAGGCGGGGATGCAGCCAGTAAAGGTGAGTGTAGGTGGGGAAGTAGGGAGGAGATAGGTCAATCCAAGGAGGTCGGATAGGTCAAGGGGGCGGGATGAGGTTAGTAGGGAGGAGATGCGGGTGGGGCTTGATGGGGGAGGAGAGGATAGCTGAGAGGAAGAACAGGTCAGGGAGGTGGGGACGAGCTAGACTGGTTTTGGGATGTGGTAGGAGAGGGGAGTTTTGAAACTTGTGAAATCCACATTGATACCATTGGGCTGCAGGATTCCCAGAAGAATGAGTTGCTGTTCCTGCAACCTTCGGGTGGCATCATTGTGGCATTGCAGGAAGCCCAGGATGGACATGTCGCCTGAGGAATGGGAGGGGGAGTTGAAATGGTTCGCGACAGGAAGGTGCAGTTGTTTATTGCGAACCAAGCGAAGGTGTCCTGCAAAACGGTCCCCACGTCTCTGCCTGGTTTCCCCGAGGTAGAGAAGGCCACAATGGGTACAGCGGATGCAGTATACCACATTGGCAGATATGCAGGTGATCATCTGCTTGATGTGGAAAGTCTTCTTGGGGCCTGGGATGGGGGTGAGGGAGGTGGTGTGGGGGCAGGTGTAGCACTTCCTGCAGTTGCAGGGAAAAGTGCTGGATGTGATGGAGCTGGAGGGGAGTGTGCAGCAGACAAGGGAGTCACGGAGAGAGTGGTCCCTCCAGAAAGCAGACAAGGGTGGGGGTGGAAAAATGTCTTTCATGGTCGACTGGATTGCAGATGACGGAAGTGTCGGAGGGTTGGCATTTATTTTGAGAGGACTTGAATAAAAAAGCAAGGATGTAGTACTGAAGTTTTATAAGGCTCTGCTCAGGCCACATTTGGAGTATTGCATGCAGTGTTGGGCCCCATATCTCAGGAAGGATGTACTGGCCCTGGAGCAGGTTCAGAGGAGGTTCATGAGAATGGTCCCAGGAACAGAAAGCTTAACAAACGAGGAATGTTTGAGGACTCTGGGACTATACTCATTGGAGTTTAGATGGATGAGGGGGGATCTAATTGAAACTTTCAGAATACTGAATGACCTGGACAAAGTGGATGTTGGGAAGATGGTTCAATTGGTGGGAAAGTCTAGGGCCCGAGGGCACAGCCTTAGAATAAAGGGAAGACCTTTTAGAATGGAGATAAGGAGAAACTACTTCAGCCAGAGAGTGGTGAATCTATGGAATTCACTACCACAGGCTGTGGAGGCCAGATCGTTGAGCACAATTAAGTCTGGGATAGATAGGTTCTTGATTGTCAAGGGGATCAAGGGTTACAGGGAGAAAGCAGGATAATTGGGTTGAGGAACTTATCAGCCATGATTAAATGGCGGAGCACACTAGGTGGGCCAAATGGCCTAATTTCTGCTCCTATGTCTTATGGTCTTACTACTTCTCCAGCCTCATTTTCCAGCAATCCAATGTCACTCTTGCCTCTCTTATCTTCCTATACATAAAAGAACTCTTGTAATCTTTTGTATTACTAACTAGCTTAACCCCATATTTCATCTGCTTCCCCCATCCCATTGTTTTTTTTTAAGCTGTCCTCTACAGCTTTTTAAAGACTTCCTTGTCCTCTGACATCCCACAAGTCTTTACCACATTGTATTACTTTTGCATTTCTGTTGTCCCTGACTTCCCTTGTCAGCCATGGTTGCCACATCCTCCCTTTAGTGTGTTTCTTCTTCCTCAAGATGAATTTCTTCTGTGCCTCTCCACTGCCCCAGTAACTCCTGCCATTGTTGCTCCAGTCTTCTCTGCTGGACTCTTCTTCCAATCAACTCCAGCCAGCTCCTCCCTCATGTCTTTCTGGTTATCTTTACTCAATTGTAATACCGTTACATCTGGTTTCAGCTCAGCAGAATTCTTTTACACAAAAGGGAGCAGAAGCAGTGCCTTTGAACGTTATGAATAATTGTTGGTAAGCAAGAACATTTTTTCCTCTCACATGTGAATATTGCAGTCCCCCATGATTATTATACTAATGCCTTTCTTACACACCTTTTCTATCCCCTGATTTTTGTTTCTGCCTCACATTCTGACCTATGCTTGGAGGCCTATAACTCCCATTATGATTTTTTCCCTTTGCAGTTCCTCAACTCTACCCTCATAGATTCCATGCCTTCTGACTCTACATCTCGTTATCTATTTAATTTCATTTCTTACTAACAAGGCAACCTGTCCCCTCTGCCTATCTGCCTGTCCTTTCGATAGGATGCATATCCTTTAGATACTTAGTTCCCAGGCCTACAGCCACCTCTGGCACCTACATCAAATCTGCAAATTTCAAGCTCATTTATCTGTTTCACATACTACATGCATTTAAATCCAATACCCTCAGTCCCATGTTGACTTCCACCTTCTCACAGTTGTCCCCTTCTCTGCTGTGCCTGAAGTTAGATTCTTGAGCTTTTTCATACTGTCTGTCCCCATATCCATAGCATTTCATGTTCGTGCTTACCAATAATTCTTCAGAACATTCAAAGACATGGCTTCTGCTACCTTCTGCTGGCTGACAACCCTGTAAGGAAAAAAAAGTCATGTCTTGAATGGACGGCCCCTTAGTTTTAGGCAGCAAGCCATAGTTTTAGAATCTCCCAAGAGAAAAACATCCTTTTCACATCAACCCTGTCAAACCTTGAACAGTTAATTAATAATTGTCACTGCATCTATTATTATAATTATTCCAAATTTCTTCTTTCTTTTGTTATATATTAACTATCGTGGATGAATAAAGTGTGTTTTGCTTTAAATCCGGTAGCTTGAATAATCAAATTGCTTTTACCTTTAAAATAAGAAAAAATTAGGGTCTAGACCATCTTCTGAATGTTTTGAGGGAGTTTGGTCTGGTCCATAACACACTACCCAAATTTGACCTATTGCCCCTCTTATTTAGTTTAAATCCCTTTTTACTTCCCTAGTTGTGTTGTGTGCTATATCATCAGTTCCAGCACAATTCACATGTAAAACATCCAAACGATAAGTCCCACTTTCCCAGTTCTGGTGTCAGTGCCTCTCAAACTGCAACCCACTTATACCACACCAATCTTTGAGCCACATATCCATTTCTGTACTCTTATTTGCCTTGTGTTAATTTGGATGTGACTCAGGTAATAACCCAGTAATTATTACCTTTGTGATTCTACTATTTAAATTGGTCCTTAGGTTTTTCATATTGACTATGTAGAACTTGCTTCCTTATCCTGACTATGTCATTGGTACATACATGGACCATGAAAATGGGATCTTTCTCCCTCTGAAATTTCCTCTCGAACCCTGAGCTGATGAACTAAATCTGGATACCAGACAGCCAAGACAACTGACTGGGCTCTCACTCTTTGCTTCACGAAAGTTGTCGATCCCCTTCACTATACTCTGCCTTACTAACATACTTTTTTTTTGCCATAGATAACAGTGTGGAGCTGGAGGAGCACAGCAGGCCAGACAACATCCCCACTTGAATGGCTTACTGTACCATGGTGCCTTTTTCAGTAGCTCATCCACCTCACACCCTTGCTTTCATCCAAATGCAAAAGCTGAGCCTCCTGCACCCTCGGCCTCTGGATCTCACTACCTGCCTCAGCTGCAGGTACACTTTTCTGTATCTGGGAGCATTGATCAATTCAGAATACTATATCATAAGGATGATCTCTTCGCACAAAGTATCTTCGTAATTTTCCCACACCCTGGTGTGCTGCAGCCCAGGCTCCAGTTCAATAGCTCTAAGCCAAAGCTTCTTGCACCACAAACACTTACTAAATGTGTTTACCTTGGTTCTAGGAATACCTTATTTGCAGTGGCCATGACACATTGCTTGTCCCACCATTCTGACTGTTTTAACCATAACAGGTTAACTGGGAAGAGTGCACTGATAATTGTACCCCATTTTTCGACAAGGTGTCACAAAAAGAATAAATATATAAAATCCCAATGAGAACACTAAAATGACCAGTGTTCCTATAACGTGACATTTCCTAACTACCATCAGTTCTGAGGAAGAGTCACCGGAACTGAAATGTTAACTGTGATTTTTGTTCACAGATACTGCCAGACCTGCTGAGCTTTTCCAGAAACTTCTGTTTTTGACCAGTGTTCCTGACTGACTGCTACTTACGATTAGAGCAATTCACACCAGCTTCCCTCAGTAATGGAAAAAAACTATATTTTAAAACACTTAGCTTCAACAAGAACAGTAAAAATGAGGGAGTTCTAATTTACCGAACCCAGGCACACAAATACACAATCAGACAAATGATAAGTGTTTAACACGTCCACTTTGGGTGGAAAATACTATATTCTTGGAGAACAAATTCTAAAGATCAAAAGTCTAGACCACAAAACAGAAAGTTATTTTCCTCACAGTCGTTTTGATTTTTCAATGCAGATACAATGTTGACTGAAGGGTTATATTATCTGGATGTGAGTTTGCTCGCTGAGCTGGAAGGTTAGTTTTCAGACATTTCGTCACCATTCTAGGTAACATCATCAGTGAGCCTCCGACGAAGCACTGGTGTTATGTCCCGCTTTCTATTTATCTGTTTAGGTTAGAAAGCGGGACATAACACCAGCGCTTCATCGGAGGCTCACTGATGATGTTACCTAGAATGGTGACGAAACGTCTGAAAACTAACCTTCCAGCTCAGGGAGCAAACTCACATCCAGAACCTCAACCTGAGCTACAAATCTTCTCAAAACTCGCTAGCTTACATTATCATTCAACTCAATTTTTAATCAGGTGAACTTAGGCAGTTCCTTGTATGAATTCTTCAATTAAACTTTCTTGAATTCAGTCATTTTCACAATCCAGAGAGAGACAGAGCAGTGCTTCCTGTCTGCAGCTCTGGATGTTTCCCACTGTCTGCTGCTTCTGGCATTTTAAATGTTCTCCAGCTGAACCACACAGAGGGCTGTTGCCAGGCAGAATTCCTTTAACTCAAATGATCCTTGCTAATGTTCAGACTCGAATTCTCCTACCTACTGCTTCCACTCTCTCTGTCATACAAACACTCTCTGTCCCTCCATCACACAAACACCACACACTCTCTCGCTCTCACCCACACACAAACACGACGCGTTCTCTCTCTCTCTCTCACAAACACCACACACTCTCTCTCACACAAACACCACGGACTCGCGCTCTCTCTCACCCTCACACAAACAACACGCGCTCTCCCTCTAAAACACACAAACACCACGCACTCAATCTCTCTCTCTCTCCCTCAGACAAACCCCACGCACTCGCTCTCTCACACAAACACCACGCACTCTCTCTCTCTCTCTCACAGACACACACACCACGCACTCTCTCTCT